>NC_048434.1:18198552-18498552 GCF_004353265.1 Vitis riparia | reverse complement strand
AAACATTTGTTTAAAAAATGGATGGGAAAATGAAATTCTATATCAGTGGAGACGCAGACAAGATCCATCCACAAATCCTGAAAGAATAGGACATGGACATGGCATATATGAATGGCATAGCTCAGTGGTAGAGCATTTGACTGCAGATTAAGAGGTCACCGGTTCAATCCTGGTTGTGCCCTTTTTTCTTTACAATTTTTATTCGTAATAAATATACTTATTTTAAGAAAAAATCTGTGCTTTTGGTAGTCAAGTGTAATGCTGATGATAGAATAATAGTTGTAATGTTTTGGAAATTTTATAAATGTAGGAAATGTCACAACTTTCCTTTTTTAAAAGGTATAAGGTGTTGAGAGGGTGTAATAGAAGACTGAAAAACTTTTTCCTTTGTAACTTGTTTTCCTGGTCCAAGATGTACATAGTTGAAGCCCCTATGTCCCTTTGTCATTTTATTGATTGGTTGGGTTCTCACTGAGGGAGGAAGTAGTTTTTTGTACCCCTTTCCTTTTTTGGCCACCGTTGTATACATCATGTGTACTTTGATGTGCTTTTAATATATCTCTTGTTTAACTATCAAAAAAAAGGGGTGGGGGGGAGGTAATGTTGAATAAACTTAATAGAAGAATTTTGGAACTTTTATAAATGAAGTAAATGTTATAACTATTAGGAAAAAAGGTACAAGGTATTTTGTGTGTGTGTGCGTGTTGGAAAAAATGAAGGAAATGTTGTAATCTCTGTGTTGGTTTTCAAACTTTTATAAATGAAGTGTTATAATTGTTGGTGAAAAAAAAATATACAGTGTCGTTTGTGCGTATTCAGATAAAAGTCTACTTTTCTGTTTTTGACATGCTTGGCCCACTAAAGTGTGTCTATTCAGCAATTGTTTGACACTGCCACCGAGCCATGGCTGTCCTGTAGCCTCAGCTGTGATTCATAGACCCAATTAATTGTAGAAAATAGCCAAATAAATTAATTATTTGAGAAGGCGACCCTTGATTTTTTCTTTCTTATATAGTATTGATGGAGGCTTTTAGTTGGATGGCAGCTAGAGATGATGATGGTGGGGTAGTTTATTTCTAGGTAACATTTATTACTACACAGAAGTTCATCTGAGCAGAAATGATCCAATTGAATTATCGTACATGTATTTTGCATCAAGGCAATATGGGGAATTAGATAGAAAATAAGGCTAAAAATGAATTAATGCCAGTGGGTGGAGTGGTGGAGGTAGAAGGCCAGGAGGGTGCAGGATAGGCTCCCTTTCTTATTTTAATGGAAGCAGATGGCATTTTGACAGGATTCCTGAAATGTTATGTTTTCTCTGCATTATTTAATCCCTAATTTGGCTGTTGGATGTAGCGCATTCCATTGTTGGTGAACCATGTAAATGGTTTGTTTGTAGTTTTGTGGTTTGCTCACTTTAGCTGGATTACCAGAATCAAGAAACTAATTCATTTAGATACAGGACAACCTGCATCTGGATCTAAGGTTCCAGTATTTCATCAGTATGGTTATCTGTATGACATAATCAGTTTGGATACAGGACAACCAGCATCAGGATCTAAGGTTTCATTCTTTTGCCAGTATGGGTATCTATATGAGACAATTAAACAATGGAAGGAACTTTACCCAAATGAAGGAATTTTAGAATAGAAAATGGAAAATAGAATCCTAATTTGCTGTTTTAATTTTTGTGTTCCACCTCCGACCAGGTTTTGGAGTTGAAACGTGAGTTTTATGCATTTTTGGAGAGATCCTAAGAATTCATGATATTATGTCCCATAAATTTTCTTGAGTCAATTTGGGCAAGCAAAAGGTTTGATAACACTTGAAGGAGCTTTGCTCGTAGATAGGTGTTATCTTTCTCATTGATTTTATTTATTAATTTGCCTTGGTGTTGACTGCAGAGCTATTCTAGGTCACAGAACCTTGAAGCTAATTTCAGGATCATGTTACCTGCCACACCCTGATAAGGAAGAAACAGGTGGAGAAGATGCTCATTTTATTTGCATAGATGAACAAGCTATTGGTGTGGCAGATGGTGTTGGTGGCTGGGCAGAGGTTGGTGTTGATGCAGGAGAATATGCCCGAGAACTTATGTCTAATTCAGTAACTGCAATTCAGGAAGAGCCAAAGGGTTCGATTGACCCATCTAGGGTGTTAGAGAAGGCCCACTCAAGCACAAAAGCGAAAGGATCTTCAACAGCTTGCATTGTAGCCCTCACAGACCAGGTTTGTTACTTTCCCTTTTTAGAGGCTCCCCGTACTCATCTCTGTTCTTAGTATTACAATTCTCAGAATGACTTATGCACTTTTGATTATTTTAAACAAAAAAGGAAGAAATTGCCTTTGATCTTTATCTGTAGTAACCTGGAAATCTGATTGCTCTTTGCTATGCAGAACTTCCATTGATTTCATTTTTTTTCTGTCCTCCATCACAAATATTGTCTTGATTTTTTCAACTTAAACAACTGCGTGAATTCCATCAGATTATGATTCCTATGGAGTAGTGCACAGGTTCAATGCAACAAAATTGGATATTTAGGCCCTATTTGGTAATTGTATTTTAGAACATTTTTTTGTTTTCTGGAACAAAAAAACTGAAAACACATTTGATAATCAAAAAATGAAAAACAAATTTTTACTCTTAAAAACAGAAAATATGGTATTTTCAGATAACATCTTTTACTTATTTTTAGTTGTTTTCACTTGTTTTAAAAAATAATTATATAAATATAGAGAATGATTAAAAATAAAGCACTATATATAAAAGTTGTTTTTAAAACATAGTTAAAAACATAAAAAGCAAGTTAAGGACATTTTAGGTTCCTAAACAGATTTTTGTTCTACAAAATAACAAAGAATAGTTTTAAAAAACTGTTCTTAAAACCTGTTTTTCAAAATTGTTTTTGAAAACACTTTCCAAACATAGTCTTAGTCTATTTCCCTCTCCAAATAAATGTACACTTTTACAAAGCAGTTATCACATTCTTCAGGATGTCATAAAATCTGTTACATCTACTTGCATTGTAGTTAAGGTCCTTAATTTCCATGTAATATTTTCACAATGCAAACTGCTCTCTGCTTTCTGTGAAGTAGGATAATATAAAAGTAGTTATCACATTCTTCGTGATGTCATAAAATCTGTTACATCCACTTGCACTGTAGCTAAGGTTCTTAATTTCCATGTAATATTTTCACAATGCAAATTGCTCTCTGCTTTCTGTGAAGTAGGATAATATAAAAGTAGTTATCACATTCTTCATGATGTCATTAAATCTGTTACATCCACTTGCACTGTAGCTAAGGTTCTTAATTTCCATGTAATATTTTCACAATGCAAATTGCTCTCTGCTTTCTGTGAAGTAGGATAATATAAAAGTAGTTATCACATTCTTCATGATGTCATTAAATCTGTTACATCCACTTGCACTGTAGCTAAGGTTCTTAATTTCCATGTAATATTTTCACAATGCAAACTGCTCTCTGCTTTCTGTGAAGTAGGATAATATAAAAGTAGTTATCACATTCTTCATGATGTCATTAAATCTGTTACATCCACTTGCACTGTAGCTAAGGTTCTTAATTTCCATGTAATATTTTCACAATGCAAACTGCTCTCTGCTTTCTGTGAAGTAGGATAATATAAACATGAAATAGTTGCTGAATTGTATATATAGTGAATAAACTAATCAAGCCATCTAACAACATGAACTGGACCTGTACAGAGAATTTGACTTTGGTTCAAGGTGCTTAGACCTAATAGAACAAAATTTTGATGGAATAAATGATGGAGGTTTTTTATTAAAAGCTTATGATGCAGCTGATGTTCCAAGTTCCACTTGTACAATCCCAATTTATCAGTTTGGCATTTTCTTTAGTCCACTTTTGTATTTCTGGTTCTTAGGACTGCCAACTTATCTTGCATCTTTGTTAAATGAAGTGACTAGTTACTAAGCCTAATGAATTGTTGAGTTTACATCTTTATGCACTTTGGATAATTTACTTTATTCAACAGTAAAAACAAAGGAATACTTGTTGCTTTTACCTGAGTGGATTATTCATTGACTCCTTTCAGCAGGGACTCCAAGCCATTAATCTAGGGGACAGTGGATTTATAGTGGTTCGAGATGGATGCACAATTTTTCAATCCCCTGTGCAGCAGCATGGGTTCAATTTCACATATCAACTGGAGAGCGGCAGGGCTGGTGATCTACCCAGTTCTGGTCAGGTCAGTTGATGCACTGCTACTCTCTCATTTCTCTTGATCATTGCTCTTGTGGGTGAACTCAAACTTTGAATTTGACGTGGTTTGCATTCATGATCTTGTCATAAAAGTGATAAATGGATTTGGATGTATATCAGTTCTAGAAACCATATTTGGTGTGCCCACACTAAAACACTTCCAAAAGTGTCCCTCTTGCTTTTTCCACCATGTTGCAGGCTGAAATAGCCTCTGACCTTTCCTTGCCCCCTATCAAGCAAAAGGAAGTACCATGGTTAACTCATTGTCATTTGAACTTCAATTATGCTGGTTAGCAATCTTTTCATTTTGTCTGACTTCATTCTGTTGAAGTGCAATCATGAATTAGTACCTGCCATGTCAAGTCCTCAACATAATGAGGATCAAGACCCACAGGATGGTTTCCATTTTGTAGGGTAGCAGATCTGTACCAGAAAGCAACTTGGTTTGATGGTTTTAGATTCTAATTGAAGTCTTCTACAATGAAGAGGCCTTTGAAAATGTAGCAGGGTTTAACACTTCCAACCAAGCTGATTTCTTGTACACTTGAGAGTGCTATCATCTTAAATAGTTTTGGGAATTTTATCTTTCAGAGAATTAGAGTCAAATTAATTTGCTCATGTTGCATTGGCTATGAAATGGGGTTCTGGCTGTGTTTCTTCTTTCAGTTTGTTCCTTTAAATGGAATTAAGTCAACCAGTGCAGACTGTGAATAATAAATACTTGCTAATGCAGCATAAAGTGGATCTGTCCCCACTGGATGGATCCTATTTTGTAGAATGGGTACCAGAAAATGGCTTGATTTGAGAGTTTCAGCCATATGATTCTATTAGGAATTTTTTTAGCAGTTACGAACTTCCTAAAATGATAAATTATAAAAATTAGACACTTATGCAATTCCAAGTAGGCTAAATTCTTGTGCACTTAATATCAAGTTATAATCTTGAATAGTTTTAGGAATTTCATCTTTTCTTCTGGAGAATTAGATGTAGTTCTTCCTATATTACCCATTGTTAGATAGTGTACAGTTATTTCAGTTATTTACTTTTCCTTTTCTTTTCTTATTGTATTGTGGGTCCCACTAACATGTATATATATAGTCAAGTCCAATGTGTATTATTAATAGTTTTTCAATAACAAAAATTATGGATTCTCAATTTTCTCTCTTTTCACATGGTATCAGAGCCTAGGGAGAAAAAAAATCGAATTATTTCCGGTTTATCCGTGAATCAATTCTGGGAAGCCTTTCAGTGACCGTGTTTCA
Organism: Vitis riparia; assembly: GCF_004353265.1. Lineage (NCBI taxonomy): Eukaryota > Viridiplantae > Streptophyta > Magnoliopsida > Vitales > Vitaceae > Vitis > Vitis riparia. The sequence goes on along the minus strand of NC_048434.1, from coordinate 18,493,045 downwards.
TTCCGGTCACCTTTCCCATCTCCTAAAGCTTTCCGATCAACTGTATCGCCGTCAGAAAACCCTCACCGCCGGTGACTTTTCCGACGACTTTTCCGGTGAATACCTTTTCCGACACCAACCATACCATCAGGTGCGCAAGGAGGAGATCTTCAAGTTTTGTCAAAGCACTGGAGGGAGATTCTCATCCATGCGTCGACCACGCACATTTCTTCTCCAGCGGTCTGAACCTCACGCGCCGGCGCGTGGAGCACTTTCTGGCCACGTGCTTCCACTTCCAGCCTCTCTTGACGCCGTCTAGCCACCCTCCTTTTGTGCTTGTGCCATCCGAGCCCTGTAAGTGCATTTTTTTGGGTTTTTTTGTCTCCGTCGACTTTCTAAACAGCCTTTTCGGCTATCTTCAGTGACTTCCTCTCCACCCCGAGCCCTGCACGTGTCTTAGGAAGTGTTCTTCTACCCTTCTAGTAGTGCCACATTTGTTTTTCTTTACTATTTGGTCTCTTACAGCCACGGATCCTTGGTTTTTCTTCTTTCAGTCACGATCTGAAGTAGTATTAGGGCTCTCTTCGATCCAAACAAATTTCGTTCTCCAGATAAGTAGATATGACTACTAAAAGTTCCATTTTTTCCTCTGTCATATCTGGATCTCCTATGATTACTTCGGAGAAATTGGTTGGCAGTGAAAATTATTTGTCCTGGTCTGCCTCTGTGGAGCTTTGGTTTATGGGTCAAGGTTATCAGGATCATCTTGTTACGCAGGAGGCGGATATCCCTGAGGCTGACAGAGTACAATGGAGGAAGATAGATGCATAGTTATGTAGTGTGTTATGGCAATCAGTTGATCCTAAGATTCTGCTTCATCTTCGAGCCTACAAAACATGCTTTAAATTTTGGAATTAGGCGAAAAGGTTATACACGAATGATATCCAACGTCTTTATAAGGTGGCTTCTTTTATTGTCAATGTTAGACAACAAGACATGGATTTATCTACTTATATTGGCCAGATTGCCTCTCTTAAGGAAGAATTATTGACCATGATGCCTCTTACTACTGATGTTGGGGATCAACGAACACAGATTGACAAGGTCTTCATGGTTTTTACGCTTATTGGCCTCCGTCCAGGCAAATCCTCTGTTCCATCCTTGGATGATGTGTTTGCTCTCCTCCTCTGTATCTCCTCCACTCAAACTTTGTCATCTGATAACACTTCAGATTCTTCTGTGTTAGTTTCTCAAACTAACTCTCGAGGAGTACGCAGTGGTAACCGAGGTAGAGGCCAACGTCCTCATTGCACCTATTGCAATAAGCTTGGCCACACTCATGATCGGTGTTATCAGTTACATGGGCGGCCTCCCCGCACTGCCCACGTGGCCCAGTCATCTGATCCTCAGCCACCTTAGCCTCCTAGTTCGTCCACATCTCAAGGTATTTCCCTCACTGACAGTGAGTATGATGACTATCTCCGCTATCAGGCCACCAAGTCAGCTTTTGTTGCTTCTGTTGACCAGACTGGTAATGCTTCTGCTTATCTTACCCACACATCTTCTCTTGGACCTTGGATTCAAGATTCTGGCGCTTTTGATCACATATCTAGTAATAAAGATTTTTTTCTCTTCTATTACTACTACCTCTGTCTTACCTACTGTTACTTTAGCTAATGGTTCCCAAACTATGGCTAAAGGTTTTGGTTTAGCTCATCCTCTCCCTTCCCTACCTTTCCATTCTGTCCTTTATGCCCTTGAGTGTCCTTTTAATCTTATTTCTATCACCAAAACAACTCACACTCTTAACTATTCTATCATTTTTTCTGATAAATTTGTGACCTTGCAGGACTGGAGTACAAGGAAGACAATTGGCATAGGACGTGAGTCTCAAGGCCTCTATCACCTCACCTCGCCTTCAACTCCTGCAGTTTGCATTTCCATTAATGCTCCCCTCCTCATCCACAGTTGCCTAGGCCACCCTAGTCTATCCAATTTCCAGAAAATGGTTCCTCATTTTTCATCTTTGTCGTCGCTTGCGTGTGAGTCCTGTTAGCTTGAGAAACATACTTGTGTCTCGTTCCCAAAGCGTTTGAATAATCCGGCAAAGTCTCCTTTTGAACTTGTCCACACTGATGTTTAGGGTCCTTGTCGGACCGCGTTTACTTTAGGATTTCAGTATTTTGTCACTTTCATTGATGACTATTCTCGATGTACTTGGTTATTTTTAATAAAAAATTGAGCTGAGTTATTCTCTATTTACAAGAAATTTTATGTTGAAATCCAAACCCAGTTCAATATTTCTATTCGTGTGTTACGTAGTGACAATGTTAGGGAATATTTTTCTGCACCATTTACTTCATTTATGTCCCAACATGGGATCCTTCATCAGTCTTCTTGTGCTCATACTCCTCAACAAAATGGGGTAGCTGAACGTAAGAATCGACATCTTGTTGAGACAACTCGTACTCTCCTTCTCCATAGTAATGTTCCTTTTCATTTTTGGGGGGACACTGTTCTTACAACATGTTATTTGATTAATCGTATGCCCTCATTTGTATTACACGATCAGATTCCTCATTCCCTTCTTTTCCCTGACCAACCACTTTATTTCCTTCCTCCTCATGTTTTTTGTTGTACTTGCTTTGTTCATATTCTCACTCTTGGACAGGACAAACTTTCTGCCAAAGCCACAAAATGCATCTTCTTGGGATATTCCAGACTTCAAAAGGGTTATCGTTGTTATTCCTTTGAGACTCATCGCTACTTTCTCTCCGCTGATGTCACTTTCTTTGAGGACTCACCATTCTTCTCCACCTCTGAGTCTCTTCCTGTTTCTGAAGTCTTACCCCTTCCCATTATCTCCCCACCTGATGCAGTGCCTTCTCGCCCACTTCAGGTTTATCATCGCCGTCATCGTGTCGTTGTTCCTCCTTCTTTGGCCGAGGTACTTGCTAACTCACTTCCTATCCCTTCGGCTTCTCCTGCCCCGGCTCTGCCTCTTTCTGCTGACTTATCCATTGCTCTTCGGAAAGGTAATTGATCTACTTGTAATCCTCATCCCATTTACAATTTTTTGAGTTACCATCAATTATCTTCACCCTATTCTGCATTTATTTCTGCTATATCTTCTGTTTCTCTTCCCAAGAGCACCCCTGAGGCTCTTTCCCATCCAGGCTGGCGACAAACAATGGTAGATGAAATGACTGCTTTACACTCCAATGACACTTGGGATCTTGTTGTTTTACCCTCTGGTAAATCTACAGTTGGTTGTCGTTAGGTCTACACAGTTAAGGTTGACCCTGATGGTCAGGTTGATCGCCTTAAGGCCCGCTTAGTTGCTAAAGGCTATACTCAGGTTTATGGTTCTGATTATGGTGACACTTTCTCTCCTGTTGCCAAGATAGCTTTTGTTCGTCTATTGCTCTCCATGGCTGCTATGCGTTCTTGGCCTCTTTATCAGTTAGATATTAAAAATGCTTTCCTTCATGGGGATCTTGCTGAGGAAGTTTATATGGAGCAACCACCTGGTTTTGTTGCTCAGGGGGAGTCTGGTTTAGTGTGTAGGTTACGCCGTTCTCTATATGGCTTGAAACAATCTCATCGAGCATGGTTTAGCTGTTTTAGTTCTATTGTTCAAGAGTTTGGCATGTTTCGCAGTATAGCAGACTATTCCGTTTTCTATCATCATAACTCTTCAGGGCAGTGTATTTATCTGGTAGTTTATGTGGACGACATCGTCATTACAGACAGTGATCAGAATGGTATTCAGAAACTAAAGCAACACCTTTTCACCCACTTTCAGACTAAAGACTTGGGGAAACTCAAGTATTTCTTAGGGATTGAGATAGCTCAATCCAATTCCGGTGTGGTTCTTTCCCAAAGGAAGTATGCTTTAGACATCTTGGAAGAAACCGGTATGTTAGACTGTAAACTGGTAGACACTCCTATGAATCAAAATGTCAAACTTATACCAGGACAGGGGGAGCCTTTAGGAGATCTTGGGAGTTATCGACGACTTGTAGGTAAACTGAACTACCTCACCATTACTCGTCCAAACATTTCTTTTCCTGTAAGTGTTGTTAGTCAATTCCTACAGTCACCATGTGATAGCCATTGGGATGCTGTGATCCGCATTCTTGGATATATCAAAAGCACACCAGGCCAAGGTGTGTTGTACGAGAACAGAGGTCATACCCAGGTTGTTGGTTACACAGATGCAGATTGGGCTGGCTCACCCACAGATAGACGTTCCACTTCTGGGTATTGTGTTTTATTGGAGGTAAACTAATATCCTGGAAGAGTAAGAAATAAGATGTAGTGGCCAGATCTAGTGCTGAAGCCGAGTATCGAGCTATGGCTCTGACAACATGTGAACTCATATGGCTGAAACTTCTTCTTCGGGAGTTGAGATTTGGAAAGTATGAACAGATGAAGCTCATCTGTGACAACCAAGCCGCTTTGCATATTGCATCCAATTCAGTCTTCCATGAAAGGACCAAACACATTGAAGTTGACTGTCACTTCATTAGAGAGAAGATCGCATCAGGATGTGTGGCGACTAGTTTTGTCAATTCAAATGATCAACTAGTAGATATTTTTACTAAATCTCTCAAAGGTCCTAGAATTAAATACATTTGTAACAAACTTGGTGCATATAACATATATGCTCCAGCTTGAGGGGGAGTGTTAAATAGTGTACAGTTATTTCAGTTATTTATTTTTCTTTTTTTTTCCTTATTGTATTGTGGGTCCCACTAACATGTATATATATATCCAAGTCCAATGTGTATTATTAACAGTTTTTCAATAACAAAAATTAGGGATTCTCCATTTTCTCTCTTTTCACACCCATAAATGGCTTGTTATGAAAAAGTGTAGTTGGTTAGTGCCCATTTCCCTTAGCATTCATTTTTTTTTCCTCTTCGTATCATTTTAGTTTGTGTTTGGTACATGAGAATGGGAATGAGGGTAAGAATAGGAGTAGAGGTTAATTGTAACACCTTATAGAAGAGATGAATAAAAATCGCTAAAGAGTGGGTTTTCATTTCCATGATATTGACTTTTTATTCCTATTTCTATTTCTAGCAAGTAGTCTAAACACGGTTATGAAATGGAAATTAATGAATTTCTCATTTCTTTTCCCTATTGCCGCATACCAAATGCGACTTAGTTTCTTTGAACTGAAGTCTAATAACATTCACTCCACACAACAATAAGATAGAAATGTTTCCCTGAATGAATAAGCAGATGGAAACTTGTAAGAAAGGGAGTTTATTAGTGTCCCAGACTGAGCATACTTTTGGGATCAATGTGGCCAGGTATTCACAATTCCGGTTGCGCCAGGAGATGTCATTGTTGCTGGCACAGATGGATTGTTTGACAACTTGTATAACAGTGAAGTTACTGCTGTTGTTGTTCATGCGGTGAGAGCTGGATTGGGACCCCAAGTAACAGCTCAGAAGATAGCAGCTTTGGCACGACAGCGAGCACAGGACAGGATGCGGCAGACACCATTCTCTACTGCTGCTCAAGATGCCGGGTTCCGTTATTATGGGGGCAAGCTTGATGACATAACTGTAGTTGTGTCTTTTATAACTAGCACATCCAATGGATGAGTTTCATCTCTCCTTTCACTGGATCCGTGCTGGTGCATCTTTTGCTTAAAAATGCTACATATTGTAGTTGGTAGAGCTTCACAAGCTTGACTGGGCCATGAGACCTCGTAAAGGTACTTGTTTTGAAGACGATGCCTAGTTTTTCCCCATATCCTCTAAACTCTTGACCTTTTAATGTTGTTGAGGTTCATTTTATTTCATTTGGTTCTCAGCTGCGTTTTTTTGGAATGCATTCGTAGTCTCCCACATTGAATTTTGTTAGGAATATTTAGTTGAAGAGGACAATATAATTCCCTATTAAACTTCTTTCATTTCTTTTCACTTTTTCCTTTTTAAAAATATATTTATATAGAATATAAGAAATAATTAATTGATTAAAAATAATAATAATAATAATCTTCATATTTATAAATTTGTCCTCTTTCATAATAATTTATTTTTGACATAAATATTCTTAATTATTTTAAATAATTTATATATAGATTTTATAAGAAATAATTATTTTTGTAAGGAAAAAATAATGATATTTTTATTAAATTATGATTAAAAAATATAAAGATTTAGATTCCGTTCTCAAAAGCTAATAGCCTGTACAATACGATTTGATTGAACAGAATAATTGCTCATACCTCGTACCAATACAATTTGATTGAACAGAATAATTGCTCATACCTTGTATAATACAAATTGATTGGACAGAATAATTAGGTAGAATCTTGGGAAGTGAAAGTTGGTTGGACTTTTTTAAGTGATAATTTGGAATAAAGTGAAAAAGTAGTATGTCAAAAAGACAATATATATCCTTTAAAATCAATGATAATATTTGGAATAAAGTAAAAAAAATAATAAGAACTGTGTTTTCAATCCATATAGATTTGATAATTAAGTTAAAGTCCTTTAATCATCCTAATTAATTACAAGGATATGAGATGGTAATTGATAAAAATACTCATTTGACTCATTTTTGTCTTTATTCTACCACTTTTCACATGTCACTATTATTTCTTATTTAACCATTTTAGATTTTTCATTATTTGTTTAAACTCTTTTATAAATAATTGAAAAATCAACATTATTTTTTATTTTTAAATTATAAATAAACAAAAATTATATTAATAATTACTATTTTGGAAAATACTTTCTAAAAAAAATATTAATTTAAATAAATAAAAATTATCTTTTACATTTATTTTTATCTTTTATATTTAGAAGTAAATAATTTAATGATTAACACACTATTTAAAATAAATATATTCACTATTTTAATTTCTTTTATACTAAAAAGTATTTTAAAGTTTTTTTTTTTACTATTATAAAATAAAAAGTTTAATTTGTTTTAATCTTTCTTTATTTTAATAATTTTAGAAGTGGATTATATTAATACATAGTAAAGATTGAATTTTTCTTATATAAAAGGGTTGAAAGGTATATTTACTTATTTTAAATTAAAAAAAAATAGTTAAAAATTATATAGATTATATTTGAGTTTGGTTTAAAATATTTTTCTAGTTTTTTTTTTAAATAATTTTTATTTTCTATATTGTCTCTTTTTTAAAATACATTTAATTAAAAAATGAAAACTATTTTTAAAAATGAAAATTGAAAACATACTATTTTTTATATGAAAAAAAAATCATTTATTCATTTATTGCGCCACTATACAGTTGTACTACACTAACTGTACAAGGGAAATACACTAAGTGTACAAAGGTGTACAAAGCTACCCTTTGTGAAATATTACAATCGATTATGAGTCATTTTTTTATTTTTCTTATCATTCACGAATTGTACACATATGTCATGCACTTTATTTAATTTTCACATGGAAATTCTAATACTTTCCCATATATGGGGAAATTTTTATGATTAAGTCATCCACTATCTTCTCAACTAAACCATTAAAAATATGGTTAAACACTCCTACGTGGATACATAACTTAGAAGAGATATGAAATTTGTGTTATTGTACAAAGGTATTGCACTAACTATACAAGGAAAATGTACTAATTGTACAAAGGTATACAAGATTATTCTTTGTGAATGATTTCAGCTGATTCTAAACCACTTTTATATTTTCCTTGTCACCCAAGAATTATACACCTATGTCATGCACTTTATTTAACTCTCACATGAAAATTCTAATATTTTATCTAATAATGATATTTGGGGGGAAAAAGTTGACCCTAAGTCATTCACCATTTTCTCAATCAAACCATTGAAAATATGATTAATACACCTATATGGACATACAACTTAGGAGAGATATGAAATTTGTGTTATTGTATAAAGGTATTACACTAACTGTACAAGGAAAATGTGTCATGTGTACAAGGGTGTACAAGGCTCCTAATAGGTTTTGTACAATTTTTAAACAACTTGAGTTTGACATTAAGACGATTATTAATAGTTTTTTTTTTCTTTTTTTTACCAAATTATGTCATTAAAACATTTCCTACAAAAATTAAAAATAAAATTAAAATCAATCATGTTTGAATTGGTCATTATAAGTAAACTAAATGAAATATATATTTTTACTATTTTACCTTTATAAACATAATTTCATTGTTACAGAAGAAGACAATATTTATAAGACTAATTTACCAACCTTCCAATAATTTTGAAATTGAATTAAAAATAAAAATAAAAAATTATTTTTATAACATTTTTATTTTTTAAAATCATTAATTTAAATTATGAAATTAGTTTTAAAATTAAAAATATTTATTGTAATTATAGTTTTGAAGATTTCATGATTTTTATCTGATTACTTTGAAAATTTGCTTTAATAAGAAAATATTTATTTTAATGGTTTTGAATATTTAAATCTTTATTCAAAAATATTTAGTATTTGTGTGGGGAACAATTAGATAATTTTGGAATGGAAAAATTTTGAATATTTTGAAGACTTTAATTTGACCAATTACCCTATTTACACTTTCAAAATTATTGGAAGGTTGGTAAATTAGTCTAATAAATATTGTCTTCTTGATTAATATTATATATATATATATATATATATATACATGTGAGTGTTTATATTATTTTTGAAATAATAAACACTATGTGTCTAATTTGCAAGTTAAAAAAAATTAATAATATTTTATGAGGTATTTAAAAAGTATTTATTATATGTTCTATAAATTTGAAAAAAAAAAATAATATTTGATGATATATAATTTAAACAAACAAATAATACTAATATTTTATAAAGTATTTAAAAATTATTTAATATATATAAGAAATAATATAAGTTTGAAATAAAGAATAATATTTATTATATATTATGTAAGTTTTCAACATATTTAAAAATTATTTATTATATATTGTGTAAGTTTGAAAAAAAATAATATTTGATGAGGTATTTAAAAGTTATTCATTTCAAAAATGCTTTTGACAATAATAATTTTTAATCATATTTCATATTCAATTTGATGAAGAAAAAAAAATGATTCAACTTGATTTCACCATTAAATAGGTGAGAGAAGGGTAAAAGAGAGAGAATGAGAAAGGTGAGATGATTTATTAGTTCTTTCATTTAATAGTTAAGGGTATTTTAAGGATTTTTTTAAAGATAATATCATTTCTCTTAATTTCTACTATTTCATTGGGTTTTGGGTTTAATTATGAGTGATAGAAGGACTTTACCTCAATTACCCAACCTAGATGGGTTGGAAACACAATTCTCCTAAAAATAATCTCCCAAAAAACAATATATCCGACAACGAAAAAAACTGATTTATTTATTTGACCTTAAAATAAAATTTACTAGATATCCTATAACCAAGCTACTCCAAGCTTTTAAATTAATATTATCTGTAATTTTAAACAAAATTCACTACATATTCTAGATCCAATATAATATTCTAACGATTTTAAACCAAATTCGTCTAATATCCCTATACACAATATATATATATATATATTTAAAAAAAAATCATGATTTTGAACTAAATTTGCTAAATACAGAAGGAACCAACATGGACGACTACGATTATTTTAAAAGCTGGGCTTACATTTCCACAAAACTCCCATCTCACCATCAAAACGTGAAACAAAAATCTCCTGCCTATTTCAAGAAAAAGATCTACTGAACCAACTCAGATGATGGAACTTAATTAGAGGGAAACATAAAACGTAAGGATCTAAGGAAGGTGTTGGAAGACTGCTACCCTCACTCCTCATGACTGTGTAGTCCAGGCAGGTGGGTGAGAGGAGGCATGTCAAACATTCCAAGTGTTCAATACTCTGCTCTTTTTCCCTCCCCACCACCCCCAATTTCATACTTCACCTCTTCCCCCTCTCTTTTTTGTCTTTCTTCTTCTCCTTTCATTGCCTCTTCTTGCTCCCTTTCTGCTGCTGCTTCTCTTCTCCTATCTTCTTCCCTTTTTGTCTCTTCTTCCTCTCTCTTTCTGGCTTTGGCTTCCTCTTCCTCCCTCTTTTTCTCCTTTTCATACTTCTCCTCTTCCCTCTCCCTCTTTTGTCTCTCATCTTCTTCTCTCATTGCCTCCTCTTGCTCCCTTTCTGCTGCTGCTTCCCTTCTCCTATCTTCCTCTTTTGCCTCTTCTTCCTCTCTCTTTCTGGCTTCGGCTTCCTCTTCCTCCCTCTTTTTCTCCTCTTCTCTTTTCCTGGCTTCCTCCTCTTCCTTCTTCCTGGCTTCCTCCTCTTCCCTCTTTTTTTCTTCTTCCTCCTCCTTGGCTTCCTCCTCCTTCCTCTTTCTCTCTTCTTCCTCCTTCCTAGCTTCCTCCTCTTGCCTTTTCTTTTCAATTTCCTCTTCCATCATCCTTGCCTCCTCCTCAGCGCAACTGGTGCAATCTAAGATGATAGACTCACGCTGAGGAGTCAGAAACTGATCCATGGTTGTGTTGGAAACATTGAAGGCTGCAGCCAACACATCCCTGTCAAGAGTTCGGAGAACAGAGCTTTCTCCTGCTAGGAATTGAGGATGATTCAGTTTTGAGGCTGTGCTGAATCCCATAAACACCAAGGAGCCATTATTGAAGGACATCTGAGCCATGGGATGGAACCTTGGGACAACAAAAACATCTCCTTCCCTCACCCTAAAGCTCCTGTTTTCACACTTGAATTTGGTAGAGTTGCTGGAACTTGATTTCGTAGTGTTGCTTGAACTTGATTTCGTAGTGTTGCTAGAACAAACCACCCGAACAATCCCTTGCCCTTCCAAGACTACTGCTATCTCAGTAGCCAATGGATTCCAGTGCGGTCCCATCATTGAACCCTTCATCAACAAATCAAATAGATGTCAGTGTTACAATAAATTCATATCCCATCATTTGTCAGTTATAGTGTAGACACATCCAACACTTTTTACTGTTAAAAGTCTCCCAAGTTTTTCAAGGAAAATGATCAAAAAAGGAAGATCTGCTGGCTTCTGACAGACCTTTGTCAGGTTCACCATGAAAATTCCAATGTTGGAACCCTTCAATACTTTCATGTCTTTGGTGGTCACCGTCAAGGCCCGTCCATTACAATTCTCAAAGTCTGGATCCGCATCTCGAATATTGAATGTCTTGGCTGCCTTCTTTTTGTTCTCCAAATCATAAATGCTGTGGCCTTGGCTTCCAATAAAGGCTTTAAGGAATCGAGCTTCCCACCCCCACAGATTCTCTGATCTTGCTGGCACATTATGGACAATAGCAGGTGGCTTGGTTGCATTTGTTATTGCTTCTATCAGTTCCTCAGAGACCTTATAAACACCCATTTGGATTGATGTTACAGAATCCAAGAACTTAATAATACACAACCCTGGATGACCCTGTGGAGAGAAATCATACCTCAAAAGCAGCTTGGAGAACTTTCTTATCAAAGCCCCGGACCAGGTCGCTAATGCTAGAATATGCCCCAATTGATGATACCTCCTACACCAAAGGGTTAAGAAGAGAGAATTACTCGAAAGAATCCCAGAAACAGAGGACCAAAATATAAAATTGAATGGGATAAAATACACACATTTACATCACCATCTTCTAAGTTAACAAAGATGGCATAAATTCTAAGCTTCTCCCTCTCTGATTCTAAGTTGCTCTGCAAGTAGAAAACAGTCCCTGGCTTCAGCCTATACACATCACCCCGTCTTAATTCTGTCAGTGTCGTCTTCTCCTTTTCTTCGTTGGCCCAATTTAACTTCCCACTCCCTAAAATTACAACCAAAAAGACAACCAGATATCAGGAGATCCTCACATCCTTCACCCACGCATGCAATGAAAATGCACCTTACAAAATGATTATGAATCTTCAAATGTAGTAATCCATGAATATTATTTAAAGGGAAAACTGAAGGGACTCTTCAAAATGTTTTGAGAGAAGTACCCGTGTGTACATAAAATACCATGTCCGTATGGAGTAGAACTGGAAGAAAAAGGGAGTTAGGCTCCAGAGTGAAGAACTGGAGATGGTAGGATCCCCTCCTTGTCCCATCACTCACTTGGGCTGCTGAGATCTCTCCATACTCTGTCGACACAATCGTCTCCCTCTTATCTTTGGGAAACAGAGGCCCCGCACCCCAATCACCATTCCCGCTCCACCCCTTTGCATGCAGACAGAAATAAGCAAGAAAGAGGAACAAGGACAGTGAAGAAACACAAGCTCTCTTAAACATTTTTTTTTTCTTTCTCCCTTTTTTCCAGAAATTAAGACTGATGCGAGATGTTGAGGGTGGAGGAAACGTTGATATATAGGGCGAGGAGGAGTTATTGGAGTACGTGTGTGTACTACGTGGCGATGTGCATGTTTCGTGGAACACGTGGCTGCTGCTTGACTCTACCTTCTACCTCTGAAAGTCTAAACCGTTGAGAAGGTTTTGGTGGTATTTGCTCCTGCCTGTGGTTATCTTGATTTCTCGCTGTAGGCATGAGATCTAGTCAGAAACGGCCTGTGACCATGGAACTTGGGCTCTTATTTGGGCCGAGCTGTCACCGTATTGGACCACCCACTTCAAATCAACTTCATTGGGTTGGGCCTTATTCAAGTTGGGCTTCCTTCTTTGGGTTTACCCCTCTACCCTACCTAGCATTTGCGTATGATGTCTCCTAATCTTATCCAATCCAAAGAAAAAATCAAGAAGAAAAAGAGAGATTGATTGAAGAAATCTGGTTGGGCTTTTAGCTGCCACTCTATGTTTCAAAGGGAATCAAATTCTAGCTTAATTTCTTTTACATGTAAAAGGAATCATGTTTCATTATTTTAGTTCAAATTTAGTTGACTAAATGTATATGAAATCCATGCACTATGACCAAAAAAAAAAGAAAAAAAAGGAAAAGCAATGGTTTTGGAAGGCTGTTTATTAGAGATTATCTCACACTTTTTTCAAGTTTTTCCCCTCCAACCAAAAACCCACAAAAGGCAGGAGTTTTTTCTTTTGTCCCTCTTACCCTCTATATCTATAGTGCTGTTCAAATCCTAGCATAGGTGACCAAGATGCTAAAAAATCCTTTGATGATCAAGTGGACGATGGGGGTGGCGAGTCTTGTCACCAATTCCACTTGCAAAATAATACAAATACCCTTTACTCAAAACCAAATACTATTTGTGCATGTGATTGAGTGTGGCCATGCACGCATAAAGAAAAGAAAACTAAATGAATCAAAGGGTATTTTCAAAGGAAAACAAAAAATATGAAAACCAAAATATCCTTAGTGGATCCTCTTATTTTAAAGGGCCCCCCTTCCTTGTAGGGTTGCTTGTAAAATAGAAGATGGAAGATACCACACTCAAATCACCTCCACTGTTACTAGCCTGCCTTTTCTTTTGGAGTGGGGTGAAGACTCATCAACTTTTCATGAATGATATATATCGGAATCTCAACCCCTGCCTGCCTTCTTCTTTTGTGTGCTTCAAGCCTCCTTCCCCCACCGCGTGTCTTCCGTGTGCTTTCGAACCTTAATGCCTAAGTACATTACTTCATATATTCTCTACTATTACTCCTGCTTTCACGCTTAACACGCTCTCAGCCAACCCAAAAGTTAAAAAAAATTGGCTTTTAAGATCTGGAAAGCATAATGTCAATGAACCATTTGGTTTTGTTTCTGGTCGTTGTTCCTTTCAAAATACACATGTAGAGAGAGATATATTTTTAAGGAATTGTTGACGCTTTTTAAGAGTCATTTAAAAGATGGGTGTGGATTCTAGCCCAAATGCCTTTCATGGGGTGGGATATATGAGAAGATATGACTAAGACCAAGGGATCATCACGTTTCACGGGGCGATACCAACCAGTTAATCCATCATATCACATTTTCAGGTACAGTGTATGTAATTTTTTTCTTGGGTATCTTGTACTCGAAGGAAAAGGAGGAGGTATCGGTGTGCTATGGACCGGGATCAAGGCTTTTGGGAGTTTGGCCTTTAGCCTGTTTTGGGCCTGAAGTTGGAACATGTACCCATATTCAACAAGTCATGGCTTCAACCCAAGGGTGCCGCTGGTGTACCAACCCAATTACACTAGCTATCATGTGGAAAATGAGGAATCAGAACTATTGGGATGCATGTAAGAACATCCGCTCTTAAGTACGTATGAAAGTGGGTCATCTCAAAGATGGTTATTAGAATAGACCTACGAATTATGATGTCAAATGTCTTCTAAATGAAATGGTCAAAGCTCGATCTAGTAAAAACTTTAATAAAAATGTGTTTGGTTTTCATGGGAGTAAATTTTTTACTCATTTCGAATTTTCGTTAAATAGTTCAAACATGATAAGGGTAGAGATAGTCCCGCATATAAGATCCAATCAACGTTTAATTTATGTCAGATTCCTTCACTTAATTGTTGATATCCACGTTAATGAGCACAGTACGAGTTAGGCATCCGTCCCACATCAAAAACATAAAAATTAATAAAATAAAGTCTTCATTTTCATCCTTTATTTTAGAGTTCCAAATATAAAAAATGTGATGATCATAGTCTATTCAGTCCACAATAGTTATAGTTTACATTTTGAGCATAAAGGTGGTTCAAAAATAGACTAAATAACGACTTTTTCCAAAGTTTGAAAATTGAAGCCAAGAAAAATGCTCCAAATCCATCAGCCAACAGGGAGGCCGCCAATCTTCTTGTTTTCCGTTCCCACTGAACTAGTTTAATTAGTTGGTGGGATTACTTTAAAGAAAGGTAGACGTCTTTGTTGGTTCACAGACCCCCTTTTTTAAGAAGAAAAACATGAACTTACTCATTGACTCTATTGCATTGGATCCTTTCAGTGATAATAACCGATATAGAATATAGAACAGCATTTAAAAAAAATTGCAAATCAAACACGTAAGCTTGATGAGGACATAAGTGGTACGTTAGTTAATATTATTTTAGAAGCCGTAACTATATGAATGTGATGATTACTCGTAAAAAGACCTAATGGGTTCTTTTTAGAAGGTGGCACACTTTGATCTAAAGTAGAAGGGGGCCGGGTGGGGCGGGGGCAAGAAAACAAAAGAAAAGGTGGAGATATTGGAGTTTCTTTGCGGTACGTGAATGGATCGATGGATGATGGGTGATGCAGTATTATTGGATGAGATCACTAGTGCACTGTCACCCTGCGAACATATTCTCTTCTCTCTCGTCGCCGCCAAACAGCCCTTTCGTTGCTTTTACGTGTATGTGTGTGTGGGGAGGGGGGGAGCGTGGCCTGAACTCGCTTCATAGCTGCTCATGCCATGCATGCATGGATATCCGACAAAAAGCCGCCCGGTGGGGGCCGCGAACCGCCAATGAGATCGGGTGGGTGCATAGCCTGGTCAATTTGTGGGTCTCACCTGTGGTCACTTCTACGTCAACAAGAATTCTTTTGTCAGCTTTCTCAACGCCTTTTTCTAGTGCATGGGAATGTTGTTGTGGTACAGTGGGGAGTAGGTTAGCTCAGAGGTGAGTCTGCGGTCTCCGCCGTGGGATGGGATGTGAGGCGTTTGGGTTTTGACTTTTGGAGGGTGATCGAACGATGGGAGGGTTTATCCCAGGGGAAATCTCAATCTCGTATTTTCCGCAAAGCAGGGTTTGAAAGTAAGAGTTTTGGAAAAGCACGTTTAGACGTAAGGGGGGTTTCTTTTAAGCCAAGTTTGTGCGATTGAGTTTGGGGGAGAAGAAAAAGTAGGGCGGTGGCGTTCGTATTTGGTTCTGTTTTAAGACTTTTGAGGGACCCAGGTGGAGAGGTGTATGTGGTATGTGGAGCTTTAACGCCCACATTTGACTTGTTTGTCTTTTTAAGTCTTTATGGATTAGTTTTTGGCCATTCCTACTAATTACAACTCAACCCTAACTCATGGTGGTGTAATGAACGTCGTTATCCATGTTTTGTAAATTTTACGCTCTCTTTGTTAACGGTTTCGAAAAAGAGTTTTTTATCCACCAAAACCAAATTTTCTTTTTAAAAATAAAAAATATGCTTATTTCAAATAACATTAAAAGTTACTTTTCATGATTTTCACTAAATAGGTTAAAAATATTTCAAAATCATAAATAAAATTTTTATTTTGTAAAACATCATTCTAAATTATTTTTTAATATTATTCAAAAATAATTATCAAACAAGTCTTTAACATTTCATAAACGTGTGTAGGATTGAAAATTTGTAACTCTAAATATATATATATATATATAAAAAAAAAGTAAGAGCCAAGGTAGACTCTATTGTTAGAAACAGTTTTTTAAGAAAATAAAATTGATAAATTGATGATAAAAATAAATTTTTAAAAAACTTATTCTAAAATTAAGTTATTTTTAGAATAATTTAAAATATTTTAAATTTTTTTATAATATTTTAAATCACAATTTAAGAACTTTTATCATGTTTGATTCTAAAAATTTTAAGTAAGAAAATAATGAAAGAAAAATGAAAAGAAAGAAAGAAAAAATATATATAAATTTATTTTTCTTAAATTTTTTATATATATAAATTTAAAATATATATAAATTTGTAATTAATTTTAATCATAATAATTTTTTATTTTTTATTTTTGAGAAAACTAAAAAAAGTTAATTTTTTTCGGTATTTTTCAAGAACCTGGCTCGAGAAAGTATAAAGGGAAAACTGCTTCTTAAATAAAGTTATTTAATTAAAAAGTTACGTGAGGGAGAAGGTTCGAAGAGATCAGCCGTGTGATGTGTGCAGGCAGTGGGAGGGTGGAGTGTGATGTGAGGATGGGCAATTGGGCAATTGGACATGACATTCCTCCTCAGCATCCCATGACATACTCCCATACATCATACCCACATGCACGCACGCAAAGATAAAAAGGAGGCAATTATAATCCCCTAAAAGGGCCCCTCTCCCCTCCCCCTTCATTCCCCCTCTTCCATCGGGAGTTTGAGACCCAAAAAAGGAGTAGCAGTGAGAGCTTTCCATCGGCTCTTTGCCTCTCTTATTTTTCTCTCTTTCTCGCTTTCCCCTTAGAGATGAAAGTCCCAGTTCCAGCCCAAAACAACCATTCTCCAAACCCTAAACCGCTTTCTTGTAACAATACCACCCGGAATACCGCTTTTCGGAGCCCTGCTACTGATACTATCAACCTGTGCTACGAGCCTACCTCTGTTCTCGACCTTCGCCGCAGCCCTAGCCCTGTGGCGGATAAGGCGGCCACGTTTCCCGGAATTACTGCCGTCTCCGACGTGTCGTTGCCACAGTCGGAGGAGCCTGGTTTTCAGTGGGAAGACCATGGGATGCATAATTTGGATGATTGGGATCCTACCGTGTGGGATTTCGTATTGCGTGATGACTCTGCCCCTGTCTTCGGGAGTGTTCCTCAGTTGGGTCCCTGCGACCCTCAATTCCCACACCTCCCTCTCCCTGACCTCCCACCTTCCCAACCCATCTATCATACTCAGCTTCTTCCTTTCGATTTTACTCTCTCTGAAATTTCTTCCAATCAAAACCACAACTTCAATCTCAACTCTTTCCACTGGAACGTTGGCTCCGAGTTTGTGGAGGAGCTTATTCGAGCAGCCGAGTGCTTTGGATCCAACAACTCACAGCTCGCTCAGGCGATATTGGCGCGGCTCAATCAACGGTTGCGAGCTCCGGTGGGAAAACCACTACAGAGAGCTGCCTTCTACTTCAAAGAAGCTCTCCACTCTCTCCTAACTGGCTCCAACCGGAAGTCTCATTCGTCGGCATCGGAGATCGTTCAGACAATAAAAGCGTACAAGGCCTTCTCCATGATCTCTCCTATCGCTATGTTCTCCAACTTCACCGCCAGCCAAGCACTCCTCGAAGCTGTCGATGGATCACTCTTCATTCATATCATAGATTTCGACATCGGACTCGGAGGTCAGTATGCCTCTTTCATGAAAGAGATTGCGGACAGGTCAGAGGCTTGCAAAGTCAATCCTCCTGTTCTTCGAATCACCGCTGTCGTGCCCGAAGAGTACGCAGTTGAGAGCAGATTGATCAAAGAGAATTTGTTTCAGTTCGCTCAAGAGCTCAAAATAGAATTCCGTATTGAGTTCGTGCCGATTCCTACTTTCGAGGTTCTATCATTCAAAGCGGTCGAGTTCATCGACGGAGAAAAGACTGCTGTTAATATATCGCCGGCGATATTCCGACGTCTCGGTACCACCAATAATATCGCCGGATTTTTCTGCGATCTCCGGCGGATTTCCCCACAAGTTGTCGTGTTTGTAGACGGCGAAGGGTGGACCGATAGCGGAGCGGCGTCGTTTAACCGGAATTTCATCAACGGCCTTGAATTCTACGCAGTGATGCTGGAATCACTGGACGCTGGTGGCGCTGGCGCCGGCGGTGATTGGATTCGTAAGATTGAGATGTCCCTGATTCAGCCGAAGATATTTGCGGCTGTGGGAGATGTGGGACGGCGGGTGACGGCGTGGAGGGAGCTGTTTTCCGGCGCGGGGTTGGGGCAGGTGCAGTGGAGCCAGTTCGCGGAGTCTCAAGCAGAGTGCCTACTGGGGAAGTCACAGGTAAGGGGCTTCCACGTGGCAAAGCGGCAGGCTGAGATGTTGCTTTGCTGGAAGGGGAAACAATTGGTGGCCACGTCAGCATGGAGGTGGTTGTGACAATTTGCGGCACTGGCGGTGGTAGTAGTGGGGAAGTGGCTAAAAAAACATATAACATATGCAGGGCGACCGGGTTTTTTTGTTTTTATGTATGGTAGTCTGTAAGTCGGTGTCTATTTGGATTAGAACTCCCTGTCCTCTTCAACCATGTCTGGTTTCTAAACTAACTAGCTCCAGAGATTAGACCATTCCTGGTCAACCCTACTGGTCGAGCTATCTGTCATCTCTGTCTTTTTGTTTTTGAAAATGCATGGAAGTAATTGGTTGCAACTTATTTTTATTGTAGACAATAAGAACATCCATTGGTTGTTGTTGTAAAAGTATAAATTAGAGAGGCAAAAAAAGAAAAAAGAAAAAAAAAAGGCTCATGTGACCATTTTCTTAAGTGCTTGTGACTCAATTTTAGTATAAAAATACAAATGATAATAACTTATAACCAATCATCCCACTTTCAGAGATGCTGAAGGGAGATTACAATGTCATCAAGACATGTACATGGTGGCCTAAGGAAAGACATCGAGGATGAACGAGTACCGATGGTCTTAATGCTGACTCCCCCATACACTGCACGACCCTCATATGTTGCATGGCTCTCATACATCAATCAATTCCATAAGAAAATTAATTGTGATTGAATGAATCTTCTGTATTATCATCATAGTATGACATTATGTGTAAAATCTTACTCCCAACTTTATAAGTAACGAGTAATGCATTGGTTGCGATATCACTTCATAATTATAACATGCTTACATGACCCGTGCATAGAGGAACTGGGTAATGCATTAAGTGTGATAGAATGAACATTTTATACGATCTAACGTCATTTTATAATTATGACCTATATAAAACCTTATTCCACGTCAAACCACTTCATAAGGAACATGTAGCATATTAATTGTGATATCGTATCACTATTACATGGTTCATGACAACTTTACCCTAAAATCAATGGCTTATATTCATTATCTAACAAAACATAGATGAAGAACAGATGATGTATGTTCATAAACTAGAGACAATAATTCATTTAATCATATCATTTTATTTTATTCAAGCTTACTTATTTGTTGACATAACACGTGTGCAACAATACATTTGTTATCAGTTGTTAATATGTAATGTAATGACAACACATGTGCCATTATATATTTGTTCACATGTCAATATAACAAAAAAACGAAACTTGACATAACTACTTATGTTACACGAATGTTGCTCATAGCTATATGATCTTGTTTATTAACATTGCTTCAAAAATTATAAATATTTATTTATTTCTTAAAACTCATCTTATGGCCGTGTGGAAAATATTCTATCCTCAAACTTTGAATATAAAATTCATTAAAAATTAAATTTTAACAATAAAAAAAAAGCTCTTCAAGTGGTGACATGGTGCCCATTTTCTAATTCAGCTGTGAACCATCAACCAAGCCACTTTGCGAACAGGAGTTAAATTAGACCTGTGGCAGACGGCATCGCCCAATGAATCGGAGGTCTCAATTTTCGAATGGCGTGAGAAATTAGGGTGTAGGGCGTATGCAGAGAGTGAAGTGATTTGACAGAGAGCGACCGAGGACCACAGAATTTTCCAATAATAGCGCTTCCACACGCTCTCTCTCCATCGTTCCCTCCCCTGAATCTTTTCCGAGGTGGAGGAGCATCATCACCAATACGACGTCGTTCTACCCTCACCTGTGTCTGATGATAGGAACGAAAACGTTAGTGTTTGGTCCAATCATCAGAGCACATTCTTGAAATGGCTCTTCTGGGATCCACCGTCGCGAGGGAGGTCAGGAATAATCTTTAATCTTCCCTTCCCATGCCTACCTTTCTTTTCATGCTTGTCGGTTAGGGTTTCATTTTTTTGATCATCCGATTTCATTTTTTTTTAATTAGGCGTTTTTTTATGATTATTTATTTGCTATGCGATTCGATTATAAACTAATGATGCCAAATTCAAATTTGTTTCTTCACTCCAAGTATGGAAACAATGAAGATAAGGTTTCAGGCAAAAAGAGACTGTATGGGTGTGGAAACTCATGGAACAAACTTGTGTAGAACTGC
This sequence comes from Vitis riparia, assembly GCF_004353265.1. Classification (NCBI taxonomy): domain Eukaryota; kingdom Viridiplantae; phylum Streptophyta; class Magnoliopsida; order Vitales; family Vitaceae; genus Vitis; species Vitis riparia. The sequence continues at coordinate 18,472,366 of NC_048434.1, read as the reverse complement.
TGACTTTGTCTGCTTTTGGATAAAAAAATGGAGACTGAGGAGCTAGTTGTTTTTGAGAAGAAGTTGTTTTCTGTCTATAGATATAATAAGCATAAAAAGAGATTCCAGTAGGTCTCAAAAACTGCAACATTTCTTTTTTTAAATTTTCTTTTCACAATATATATGAATAAATGGAACTAAGTTGATCTTAGAAATAAAATTTATAAAATGTGAAGGAAAAAAAAGAAGGAAAAAAATAGAAAAAACAAAAAATCTAAGACAGTTTTGTAGATGGAAACATGTGGAATGTACTGGGATTCCCTCAAAATGGTTATCCTCAGCTATCCCATTTAATACCCAAGAAGCCCTTTTCCTCTACGCCGTAACAATGACAGCTTTAATGCTGGATAGTATGTGTTTTTGTTTGTGCCTTGCACCAAAATTTGTGAAAAAGTGATTAGGCTTATTGAGCTAGAGTGGAAGTTGCACGGGCTTATTCTGATTGTTGAAGTCTGGAAATTGGAAATGAAGAAATTTATGTGTCGAGGATGATAATGTGATTGCTTAATTTGTTGAGAAGAAAGTTAAATATTATTAAACGGCGTCAATGTTTTAATTAAAACGTATAATGCAGATTGTGGAGGTAATAAGATCATTGTCTGAATTGATTTAGAACTCAGATGGAGTGCTTGAGTCATTCTTTTTGTGTTTGAATGGAATTTGTCATGTCAATTAAAAGTGCGAAAGATTTTGAAATTGACAACCTAATTCATCTGGTGCAGGTTGGGTTGCGATTGCTCCTTTGCCCACTTGGTTCTAACAATATTGTAATTCGAACAGTATGGTGAGCTTTGGATTGATATTATTTTTAATCACATTAACTATTACTAGTTTTTTTATTAGGATTTTGCAATAGCCTTGTTGCAATTTTTACTGCCAAATAACCAATTTGGTTTCTAGGTAAAGAATAACTAGTTACACCAAAAGATGTGGTCAATACAGCCAGAACCACACCCCCTATAACCTAAGTCAATTCATGAGGTTTTTTAAATCCACCGGTGAGATATACACAAAATACGTAAAGGATCATCATTAGGACTATCATACTTGCTGACCATCGATGAATTGATTGGATTAACCAACTGAAGTTCTCTTTAGTCATTATGTATTGAACATAAGCAAAAGCCTCAGTAATCATCACACAATAGTAAAAATTCATAGCAAATCCCGTAGCTACTTGTCCTAAAAAACAAGTGTAGTTCCTCCTAGATAGTAAAATATGTTGACATGAGAAGGAACATATTTACTAGTTATATCATCTGCAATTGCCTGAATAACCAATCATTAACTCTATTGAGATAGGTAAACCAAGGGGGTGCCCCCTCTGAGAACCATATATGAGAATTTTATCTCGTACAGCTCAAGTAGAAACACCTAAATACTAGTTGAAACGGTTATGTAATAGAAAGTTTCAAACTTCTTTGGATTTTGCAATAGCCTTGATTGTAAAATAAAAGATTGTATTTACACTTTATCCACTAAGAAATAGCAGCATAACACCATTATTTGGTTATATATGTAATTTTCATTGTTTAGTTCTGCAGCTGTTCTGTGGGTATTGTTTTGCCTGTGTACTCTACATTCAAGGCTATCGAGAGGAAAGATCAAAATGAGGAACAAAGGTGGCTTTTATATTGGGCAGGTTTGTGGAGGCATTAGATTTTATCTTATTTTTAATTGGTGACACTAAATAATTAATTCTTTTATTGTAAATGAAAATTTATATTTTACATTTTATGTAAAATCTATATGAAGTCGCTTTTTTACAATAATTTAGACTTCACATTTTTTCTATTGTTCAAGCAATCTAGGAGGTTAGTTCATTATAAGGAAATCCATTCTTGAGTCATAGGGTTTATTAGGTAGTAAAATGAAATTTTTTTTGAGGAGGGATATCCCTTTTGGAAAGGTCATGGTAGGAAAGTTCAGGGAAAAGCTAGAGATGGTGCTTTCGGGTTGGGAGGAAAGGTTATGGTGTTGGCTTGTGAGGAGTTTTTAAGGCGAGGACAAGGTTTGAGGCATGTAATAGGAGAAGTGTTGTGAATCTAATTGAAGATAGGGTATTAACTCCTTAATTTTTGAGATTTGATGGGACATGCTAGGGAATTAATCCTCTGATTTTCAGGATTGTATAGTTACATAATTCCTGATTTTCGAGATTGTATATCCATATATATATATATATATATTTTATTTTTGGGGTAGAGGTTTTCTAGGAATTAGTCTACTTTTTGAATTTGTGTAATTTAGGTTTTGTTTGGATACACTTCTTGCTTTTTGTTTTTTTAAAAACAAAAAATGATAGTAATTTCTATATAAAATGAAAGTACTCTTTGAGACTTAAACAAGATAACGACTCTTAAAAACTGTTTAAGAAATTTGAGGTATTAAATTTAAAAAATTTTAAAAGTAATTTTTAAAGATATAAAATTAGTTCATACTTTTTATATAAGGGTAACTAGATTTTATAAAGAAATTACTATACTAATTTCTATTTTTAAAAATAGAAAACAGAAAGTGTATCCAAACAAGCACTTAGTCACATTATTTTTGTTGGATTGTACACTATAAATGATGTATCATTTTATTAGAAATGGAATAAACAAAAATTATTCTTTTCCACATGGTATTAGGGCTTGTTCAAGGTCTTTAAGTTTTCTTCTAATTTTTTCCTGGTGGTCTTTGTTACCACCGATTTCCAATGTCTTTCATTGTTGCTATTCTATGCCTTTAGCTACCTGCATTGCTATCACCATTTTTTGTTTCTCAACAGCCTTCTTTACCATTGATTTGTTTCTATTTTGTTGTTACTATGTTGGAAATCTCGGAAAATTCGACCTCAAGCACTGCATTCCAAAACCAACCACTAATAAATGAATATCAAAATCTTCATCCCTTGTTCAGACTTAATGGCCGAAAGTATTTAGTCTGGTCTCAACATGTACGCACCTGACGGAAACAGGCAAGCTCAACCATTTGATTGGACTAACACCGAGTGAAGATGATGCCAAGTTTGTTGCTTGGGATGAGGATAACTCCATGATCATGTTCTGGCTGTGGAACATGATACAACCTGAAATGAGTGGAATGTGAATGTTCCTAACCATGATAAACGAAATCTGGAAGGTGGTAAAACAAATCTATTCTAAAGTCAAAGACGCAGTTTAGATTTATGAGATAAAGGTCAAGTTCACTCTACAAAATAAGATACTTTATCTATAATTGAGTACTATAGTGCCATTGTAAGGGTTGTAGTTTGAATTTGACCATTATCAAAATCTTGAAATGAAGTATAGGGAGGATGCTGCTATGTTTCTTATGTTTATTGAAAGAGAGCGGATATTTGAATTATTGGTTAGACTTAACATGGCATATGATCAAGTATGTGTTCAAGTTCTTAGGAAGGAATCATTGACATCTTTGAATAAGGTATTCTCAATCATAAGGATTGAAGAAAGGAGGAGTATAATGTGGACACTCTAGCAAGTGAAGGGTCTGTCCTTGCTGTTTTGTGCTCTCAAAGCAGTCTCATCTCTAGCACAAATTCTAGTAGAGGAGAGGTTACCAAGTAGGCAAGTAATGAGAATAACCTCTAATGTACTCATGGCAAGAAACCAAGACATATAAAGGAGATATGCTGGAAGTTGAATGGGAAGCCACAATTCCTCAATAGGAATGGTGGAAACTGAAACCAACAGTAGTCTGGACAATGAGGAGGCTAAGCAAATATTATACTTTTGCAGGAGAAGCCTAATCATGAGAATTCAAGCAGCTTGAAGTTTGAAGGACTCAAAAAGAAAGAAATAGAAGGACTTGGGAGTTTTCAAAAGAATTGACAAGTCATCTACTCATCCATTGTGGGAAAGCAAGGGGGTTGTTCTCTTTTCTTCGGTTTAAAAAATTGCTAATGAGTTGGCATGAGAGTTTTATAGGCAAAAAGAGAAGAAAGGCTTGGAGAGCACCTCCTCCTTTGCCTGTTTTGCACAAGCTAGCAGAAATGTAATCACAGAACCTTTGAAGGGCTACAACGCTCAACCTATCTCTTAAGGATTCCTTTATTTTTAACCAGTACTTATAGTGTCGAGGGTTTCTTCAAGATGATGTTTAAGTTGATTCCCCCCTCTTTGATAGACTTCCTTGAGTAGTTGTCGTCTAAGTAATTAGAATGCGGTTGTGGTTGTTGGTTGTTGGTTGTTTCTTGTTTTGCTTTTAGATGTATACTTCTTGTGTCCTAGGTGTGTCCCTTTTTTTGTTAGTGCTTTTAGGATATTCATTTGCTTATCCAAAGAAAAAATAGATGAAAACCGTTTTGCATTGTTCAAAGCATAAAACATTGAAATGACATAATAACATGTTTGTTAGCATGTTTACAAAAACAACTTTTGAAAACATGTCCTCAAAATGGGGATTATATATAGAAAATGTTAGAATATGGTTTTTTTTGCCTTCTAAAAAAGGCAAACACTTTAACTGTTGCGTTTTTTCATTTTCATAAAATGTGAACATTTGTGAAGAGCCATTTTCATTGCTGTTAACAAAAGGTCCCATAGCTTCTTTGATGCCAGGTCTTGTAATTTTATTCATCTTGTTACTTGAGCATTCCTTGGAGGCAAAATGGATATTGGACATTGGATGGTTTGTTGTGTTTTGGCTTCAAATCTTCAGTTGTACATGCCTGATGCTTATCTTGTTATCTTTCACCATGCTATGAAGCATGAAAGGATTATGCGGAAGTTGGTGCTTTCATGTGCATGGACACATTTTTTTTTTTTTTTCCTTACAGTAGTAGGTGTACAACATGGTTGTATAAGAAAATTTCCCCTTGTAGGATTTGTTACTTGAATGACATCATTGTTAACATTATATATATATATATATATATATATATATATATATATGGAAGGGGTGGGGGGTTCGTATTTATGGTGTAATCCTTTTTTCTTGTGTATAATGTGACATATACTATGGAAAATGTAGGTAATCAGAGTAGGGGGTTTGAATTGGGTGATGGTCTCTTTTTAAATTTTATATAAATTTGCAAGCTATAGATGTGAAAATAAATGCTAAATAATGCCAAGTGTTGAATTTAAAGAAATAAAGAATAGATAAGATGTAAACAACTATTGTTAACATGGTTGGCACAATCGGCCATGTTTGTGGCCTCTTAGGTCTTCCACAAGCTTTGATTGATTAAAAGAGTCTTCTCAACCAAGACTCTTCTTGTCCTTCTTTACATTTGGATTCTTTATGTTTTAATGCACCTTCACAAACTTCAAGGTGTTATACACAAACCTTATGCACAACCTCACAGTAATACAAATGGTAATGAATATAATAAAAACTCTCTCAAGAGTAGGTAAGCAATTTATGGCTAAAGAGAAGTGCTTTAATGAGATATGGCAAGTTCAAGCTTGGAGGTCTCTAAAAGTCTTTAAAAAGGGTATTCAATGAAGTATGAATGATATGCAAATATTTTATTGGCTTTAAATGTGTCTAAGGCATCATTCATATATCATTTGGGGTCAAACTAGCCATTAGGCACATGTTCCTTAGATGAGGTCAATCAATAAATTGACCACTTGACTAGTTGTTCAAGCATTAAATGCATTGCAGCTGCCCATTGATGAGCAAATCCATTGAACAGATTGATCAATAGGTGAACCATTTGCACAATAGGTCAACAACTTGATCAACCTCTTGGCAGATGCTAACAATTTTTTCATGATTTTTCAATTTTCAGCGAGGAAAGGGCAATATGTTGATCAATAGGTCAACCAGATGCTATGGCAATGCATTTGCAACTTTTAGTATTCATTTTGGGAACTTTTGATGCTCTGAAGTTTTTTAAAATATGAATTCACCTTTTAAGGACTTAAACCAATTTAAGACTAATTTTCAAGTTCGAAAGGTCTTGGTTTAGTCTCTTAACCTCTTAAAAACTTTGAAGTTATTTTCTTTGAAAAATGAGGTTCAAAGTGGTCCACTATCACTTATATAAGGTCTTTATCATTCTCATTAGTTGCATCTTCACCGAGGTTACATACAAAAAAAAAAAAAAAAATCATACTCTAACTAGGTCTTCACTTGAGTCTTCACATGATGTCTCTCTTTGTTGAATTGAGCTAAGCCTTAACTAGCTTCTTGGAGATGTTAGCATGCTTGATTTGTTGATATAAATAGTTGTGATCATGAGTAGCTATGCACTTAACTAAAAACCCATTAGTACCTTAACCTTGCTTTTTATCATCGAAACCTGGATTACCTAACCTTTGGGCTAACATACAAGGTTTTGTTACTTGAATGCCATTGTTTTTAATTTTTGATGGAATTTTACATCACCTTGGAGTTTACAGTACACACACATTTACATATTTTTTTATTTTTTTATTTTTTTTAATTTTTAATGGAGGAGGATGCAAGATATGGTCTAAACTTATCCCACTTGATCAATGATATAGTATAAACTTTTGTTTCTCAAATGGCATCGTTGATATTACATAAATATTTTTATTTATTTATTTATTAAAGAGGGGGGATGTTCCATATTGCTTAAGTTTCTTCCTTTCTTTCTTGTTCAAAGATATGGTATAAATTTTCTCACTGAAATAACATTATTTTTTAATGATTGATGGAATTGCATGCATGTGCACACAACACACATGTATTTTTAATTCTTTTCATGGAGGGGTTGCATGATACCATATAAGTTCTTTTTATTCTTGATCATAGGTATAATGTATGGTTCTGTTACTGAAATGACATTATTGTTAATCCTATGTGTGTGTATATATATTATTTATTTACTTATTGTATGGAGGGGAGTGTAAGATATGGTATATGCAGTTTTACCTTGATTAGAGATATGGTATAATGTTTTCTTACTCCAAATGGCATTATTGTCATGTTTGATGGAATTTTACATCACATTTGAACTTTATAATGCAACTGATGATGTTTGGACTTTGTATTGCTAATTTGACCCCTTCCAATATTTACAGCTTATGGATCTTTCAGCTTAGTGGAAGTGTTTGCTGACAAACTTATATCTTGGTACAGTTCTGAACCCCAGTGTTGTGACTTTGGACAAACATCTTTGGTTACACATGACAGATTATGCTTCCTTGAACCTCATTATAGAAGGGTTAAACTATTGTTTTTATATTTGTATTGGGTCTTTTATGACGAACATTATGTACTCATCTCATTGGGAAAATTTTGTTATTATATAACTCATAAAAGTTTGCCTATCAAAAAGAATAAAAGAAACTCATAAAAGTATCAAGGGAAGTAGGCCTTTTACTCCAAACACAATTTTATTTTAGGAATGCCCCTTGATTTTTTATGGATGTTATTTTGAAGGTAATCCAGAAACTTTATAATAAACACTTCATCTAACATTAATCAGTCTGATTAACAGAAACGAGTCTGACAATGCTCAGAATAATAAGCAGTTTTTTATGTTCCCCATTTTCTTATTTACATCTGTTTCTTTCCACATGTTTCATCTCCTTGTGCATCCCTTTGCCCATTCACCAGTTAACCATTAAGGAAATGACTAAAAGCTGTCTGGCATTATCATAAATTAATTAATTTTTTTTTTTTTTTTGATAGGAAACGATAACGGAATATATTGATAAAAAGAAGGTACAATTAGAAGGATGAGAAATCCTCCCACCAAAGAAAAACAAGACTACAAGTAATCAAATATAAGAAATACAACGAGAAAAAGACTAACGACCTATTTACACACCGCTAACCAATCAAGTTGTAACACGTTAAGAGGTATCCCCTTAAAAACCTTAGAACAAAAAGCCCATAGAGAAGCCAAAAAACGAATAGAATCCCAAAGATACCCTGAATTCCTTGCTTTATCCTCAAAAATCCTTGCATTCCTTTCCCGCCACACCACCCACATTAACGCGATGCACGCATCTTGCCATAAAACAACCCCTCTCTTAGAAGATCTGAAACCATTAAAATTAGTAAAAAACATGTCAGATACGCTCCTTAGGGAAACCCAATCCATCTTTGCTAACTGAAATAATCTGTGCCACAACCCCTTGGTCAAAGAGCAATGGAGGAAAAGGTGATCTACTGTTTCTCCATGCTTCATGCACAACTTACATATGTCGGGACTAAGTGCTTTGTGGGGTCTCCTCAATTGTAGCAAGTCATTAGTATTAACCTTCTTGTGCGCCACCAACCAGACAAAGGACTTGACTTTGAAGGGACTTGAGAATTCCAAACAAACTTAGTAGGGAACACTGGAGGCGACTCAGAATATTGGGATAAGGCCAGAAAGAAAGATTTGACTGTGAAAGACCTGAAGGAGATAAGGACCATGATCTCTTATCTGGAACCGAAGGAGATATGTGTAGACGATCAAGAGACCGCATAAGGCTTTCTAAATCTTCTATCTCAGGATCAGTAAGATTTCGGCGAAAATTGAAATTCCAAGAGAAAGGACGGGAATATCCGAGAATTGATGAAATAGGAGCATTTTTATCCGTGACTACGCTAAGTAATCTTGGATATTGTATTCCCAAAGGTTGATCCCCCCACCACAAGTCATCCCAGAACCGAATTCTATCCCCGTCCCCTACCACAAACCGAGTAAATTTGGAAAACTCTTGGAAGACTAGTGCAATGGCCTTCCAAGGACAACGATGAGACCATCTAACAATATTGTTGACATCCCAGCCATTGGAGTGAGATCCATAAATGCTTAAGATAACTTGATGCCACAAAGCTGAACCCTCCCTAGGATATCTCTACAACCACTTCCCTAAAAGAGCGACATTCCTCATAGAAATCTTTCCGAAACCCAAACCCCCTCTCGACTTCGGTTTGCACACAACGTCCCAATTAACCAAATGGTCTCTTTTGCCTTCCCCTACGCCTGACCATAGAAATTCTCTTTGCATTCTCTCAATTTTTGCTGCCACAGAGGCGGGAATCTTAAAAAGGGAGAGAAAGTAACATGGCATATGGGTTAGACAAGATTGAATGAGAGTTATCCTACCTCCAAAAGAAAAATACGCCTTCTGCCACCCATCTAATCTCCTTGATATCCTCTCAATCACAGGATCCCAAAAGCCACTCGCCTTAGGATTCCCTCCCAGAGGAAGACCTAGGTAAAGTATAGGCCACCCAGAAGCCTTACAGTCAAGCATCTTGGCTAGCCTAGAAAGGTGATTCTGTTCAATATTAATGCCATAGATGTTGCTTTTGTCAAGATTAACTTTCAAACCGGAAATATGTCCAAACACTAGCAGAACATTCTTAAGCGTCATCATATCCTCTTCTCGAGTATTGGAGAAGAAAATGGTATCATCGGCAAATTGTAAATGGGATACCCTTGTTCTGTTCCTACCCACCTTGAAGCCCTCCAAGACGTTTCTCTCCTCAGCTTTCAATAACATCCTACTCAATACATCTGCCACTATAGTGAACAAAAAAGGTGATAAAGGGTCGCCTTGTCTTAAACCTCTAGATGCCTTAACCCACCCTTTCGCATTACCGTTCACTAGGACTGCATAAGAAACTGAGGACAAGCAACCTCTCATCCATTTCCTCCATCTAAGACTAAACCCTTTCATCTCCAACACATGATCCAAAAAATCCCAACTCACATGGTCATAGGCCTTTTCAAAGTCAATTTTGAATACAACTCCTTCCTCCCCTGTTCTTCTTTTCTCATCCACTATCTCATTGGCTATGAGAACTGCATCCAAAATTTGTCTCCCTTGCACGAAGGCTCCTTGAGTGGAATGAATAGTCTCGTGAAGTACCCCTCTTAGTCTCCCTGCTAACACTTTGGCTATTATCTTGTAAAGACTAGTGATCAAGCTAATGGGTCTAAAGTCCGAGATTCTCCTTGCCATGTTTTTTTTGGGTAACAAAACTATAAAGGAAGCGTTGGTGCTCTGATTGATAATTCCGCTCCTATGGAATTCTGCAAACACTCTCACTAGATCCTCCTTTATCACTTCCCAACAGTCTTGAAACACTGCGATGGTAAAGCCATTCGGCCCAGGAGCCTTATCCTATCCATCTGAAAAATGGCCTTATAAATCTCTTCTTCAGTAAAGGGGGATTCCAATCTAGACGCACTCTCACCAGAAATAGGGGACCGATCTAAGCCTTCCACTCTCCACGATTCTCCAGAATGATTCGCGTAAAGCTTTTCGAAATACCTTAGGATCTCCTCTTTTATGCTCTCTGGATTATTCAACATGAGACCACTTTCATTCTCCAACTCCTTGATAAATTTCCTATTTCGCCTGCCGTTGGCCACCTTATGAAAAAATTTTGAGTTGCAATCCCCTTCTTTTACCCATTTCACCCTAGCTTTTTGTCTCCAATGTATTTCTTCTCTCAAAATCAACTCCTCTAGCTCCCCTTTTCTTAAAGCTCTTTGGACTAAAAGTTCATGGGATAGTCCCCCTTCTTGCTCTAAGGAATCAAAGTTAGCTAAAACAGATAATATATCTTTTTTCTTTTTACTTAGCTCTCCAAAAGAAGTCTTATTCCACTCTTTCAATTTGGCTTTAACGAACTGTAATTTCCTCATGAACTTGTGTCCTTCCCACCCATTTCCTTGAAACTCTCTCCACCATCTTCCAAAATTCTCCTTAAAACTAGAATGTTGCAACCACATATTCTCAAACTTGAAAGGCGTTGGACCCCACTTGAATGGATTGGTTTCCAAGACAATCGGCCAATGATCCGAAGTCCACCTTGGCAGTACTCCTTGAAGACTTTGAGGAAAGACTTGTTCCCACTCATTTGAGTACAAGAAGCGATCTAATCTCTTGCATACTGGATTCTCTTGCATGTTTGACCAAGTATATGATGCGCTCCTTAAAGGTGGATCTATCAATTCGCAATCTCTTATGAAGTCATCAAAATCCTTCATGCTTGGGGTTAATCTAGAACCTCCCAATTTTTCTGAGCTTCTCCTTATAACATTAAAGTCACCGCCCACACACCAACGCGGATGAGAGAGCCCAACAATGTCTGAAAGCTCCACCCAAAAATCCTTCCTTAGAGCTGAGTTGTTTGGGCCATAAACTGCAGATAACCACAAAGATTCGCATCCATCCAACGCAAACTTGATTGAGACCGAAAAAGAGCCTAACACTACCTCCTCCCTACGCAACTTTTTAGAGTCCCATATGACCAAAATCCCACCTGAAGCCCCACTTGCCGGAAGGGCTGCCCAATCTTTATTTCTGGCTGACCAAACACTACCCACAAACCTTCTATCACACTCCTCCTTTTTAGATTCTTGAATCATCACTACATCCGGCTTTTCTGATCTCAGAAAATCCTTAACCACCCTTCTCTTTTTCTTAGAACCCAAACCCCTGGTATTCCAACTGACTATCTTCATATGAAACTCTCTGACCCTGATCCCGAACCAAATCCAGTTGGTCTCACAATCCTGTAGAGCATCTGCTCTTCCTCCTGGAATATACCTTGATATCCAGAGACTTTAAAACCTCACGAACTTTTGCCATTTTCCTAGGGGATAGTCCTTCAATTTGGAACTCGCCCGGAGAAGAGCCCGCAATGCCTCCCAGGTTAACTGCAGCCTGACTGGAAACTGAGAGAGGGTTGACGCTCTCACACATCTGGTTGGGACAAGCAGGCTGGGTCACCTCCATTTCTGAAATAGGGATATCAACAGGATTTTGACCTTTGAAAGCATCGTTGACTCTCTTGAAAAAAAAATTGGAATTTACTCGGTTTTCCGTAGGAGCCAAAGATTGAGAAACTGAAACGGGAATCATGGGGGTAGAAGGACTCAGAATGGGAACGGAAGGGTTCAAGAGGGAATTAGTGAAGCCACTAGAAGAGGGAATAAGTTGCTGGGAAGACTGAAAAAGTGAATGAGTTACCTCCAGAGACTCCGCAACCATCGAACCACAATTCCCCAACAAGTTAGGCCCTTTACCTCTGGCTTCTGGCGAAGAAGGCAAAACCATGGCTGCTAAGCCACGAGGAACAGACCCCACTCGGCCCAAAAATCCTTCCATATCTTCGTCAGATGAAGCTTTGTTCGAAATCACTTCCTTTCTCGGCTCCGAAGCCCTTTCCCCTAAATTCTTCTTGTGAATCCTAGGAAATCGAGGAGAAAAAAGAGAGCTTGCACTTAAATCTCTTTTTGCCTGAGATTCGGCACCTGAATCTTCAGCCCTTAAGTCCTCTTCACTATCCACCTTGGTTTTTCCGCGCGAAATGGGCTCGCTGCTGCACCGTATTCCCCGTCGGTGCTCTGAGCTTGGGGGAAAGAAGGTTGCCCACAGCTTCCTTGAACCTTGCATCACCTTCTTCTTCGCTATCCTGCTCGACTGGACCTTGAGGAGTCCGGGGTCTGATTTCCCCTTCTCGTTTGCAGAAGACGAGTCTTCTTCCTTGCGTAACGAAGCCCCAGTCTCACATGGAGTGAACCCTTCTGGGCTTAGGCCCAACCCCATTGGGCCTTTAAGCTTGCAGCCCATTGTATCTACTTTTAGCCCAGGCCTTGCCAGCGACTGGGCCCTCCTCTCACAGGCCCGACAGCCCACATCGTTGATAGCTTCGTCTTCTCCGGCCCACTTTTCTCCTGCTACTTCGATCCCGTCCATCCCATCTGTTTTCAAACAAGACTGTGACGGGAGCTGGTAGCCCTTGTCACATTTGCCGGCTGAGGTAATCATAGCCTTACCCTTTTCACCCTCCTTCCTTTGTCTGCTGTCTTCCCCGACACGATATCTCTCACCCGCCGTTGATCTTCCACTCTCCCCTCGTCTTCCTCCATCTGTCCCCGAGTGAGAAGCGACAGCCACCCGAGTCGACTCACCTTTTTCGCCACCTCTCCTTCTTTCTTCATCTCCGACCACTACGACGACGACTGTAAACACCCAATCCCCATCAGACACTTCTATCAGAGCTGGAAGGATTGCCCTATCCCTCATTGCAATCTTTAACCTCGCCCTGCTGAGATCGAACAGCTTCAACATGCGCCAATCGATTTCATTTACTGTCCCCCATTGCTCCACAATCTTCTTTAGGTGTACCTCCGACCATAGGTGAAATGGCAGCCCCCGTAATTCAATCCAGCCTTCTCTAAACTTCCCGTCTATTTCCGCGTTCTCCTTCGGCGACCATCTTCGCAACTGGATGATGTTCCTTTTCCCAACCTTTATCATCCTCAAATCATGGAGATATATGGCTTCCTCGATTGTTTCAACAAAGAATACACCACTTCTATCTGAAATGGGTACAACCGTTACAACGCCTTTCTTCCCTAAGCTTCTCGCCACTGATCTTCCAACCTCAACCCAATTCTCCCTGTCAAACTTGTTTTCACACACCACAGCTCGCGCCCATCTCCCAATTGGAACTAGACCACCTCCTCTTGGTCCTTCATCACAGACTACCTTCGCAAATGATCTGTGCATCGATCCCTCGTACTTGTGAGGCCAACTTTCCCCTCTTATATTCCTTCCCTTTGCTATTACATTCGGATAAGGGGCCATCAACAAAGACAATAACGCATTTTTTATATTCTCCCAACCTTGCCCTTGTCACCCTCAGGAATGATCAGAATGGAAGGCTTTCTGTTGGTAGTAAACTGGCATTAAATGTAATTCCGGTTTTATCCTATTGAGATGTTTCCCTATTTACCATAGGCTTCTCCTATTGACCCTCAATAGAAGGGATGATAACAACTTCTACTGGCCTATTAAGAAAAATGTGTAAGATGAACTGGCAACTTGCCATGGTTAGATTGTGGAACAAGTTATAGTGCCATCAGATGGGCCTGAAATCTACTTTGTATGTCTATAAATATACACACAAATATATGTGAAAAAGGTAATAAAATCTCTCTCTCTCTCTCTCTCGATGAACATGAATGGTAGGGGAGAAGATAGTGTTTGTATGTTTTCCATAAATTAGTTGCACTGGTGGAGCCAGCTGAGGCCCAAGTGCCTTCCCCCCACCCCATAGAGAAGGTTGAGTAGCAATTAGCATTTTTTATCATGTACTTGGATAAAACACAGGCATAATCCTCTACAACTGTGCAAGATTTTATTTAGCAACTTCTATTTGTTTGTAGATTACTTATAATAGTTCAGTTGCTTGGATGTATCTCACTCAAATACTACCCGTACCACTTCTTTTTGTCTTTTGGAAGACAAAAGAAATTGGAAAAAAAAGAAGTATTATTGGATAAAAGTAGTTCCCCAAAGAGTCCACAATTATTAAAATGAAAACCAACATCTCAAAGCATGTAGGAAGTGCAAATGTGATGATGACAAGAGCTTTATATTTGTCCTCAAACTAATTCTAAAATTTCTGAATATATATATTTTTTAAAAATCTATTATGCAATTGAATAAACATCACTGGATGAATAATGTTGTACCAATGGAGCTTTAATGCAAACAATGTTAGTTCCAGAGTACAAAGATAAATAATCCACACAAAGGTGGTTTTAACGTGGTTCGACCAATCCTGCCTATATCCATGGATGAGAGAATTATTCCATTATATCATAGGGAATATCATAAATGACAAAACCGGATAAAACTATTAGGCTCCTAAAACATCTCATGTTTCCTTGCTTGTTGTATCAACACCCTAAACTATGAGTCCCTTGTTCTAGCGGGTGTCTTCTATTATTCCTTACATCTTTATGCACCTCATATAGTCTTTATAAACCCATTTCTATCTCATAACTTTTTTTTTTCTCATGACATATTTATAAGGATATTCCTAATAACTTTCCTTATAGATATAATATTACAATAACATATCAACTTAAGAAATATTTTTTACAAAAAAGAAATCTATACTAATTAGGAATTTAAGACATTTTCCAACAATCTCTACCTTGGATAAAATTCCATTAAGTCAATCTTCCATCTCTTCATGATACACATTTTTTGTATCACATCCTAATGAGAGCAATTGACTTCCTCCTTTCAACTAAAATTCCTTTTGTCATTATCTTGTGTGCTCTGTTTTTTTTGGCTCTTCTAGAAATCTTCATTCTTAGCTATAATACCAATATGCTGTGTCAGCGAAAGTTTTAGCGTAAACAATGTTAGTTCAAGAACACAAACATAAATAATCCACATAAAGGTTCATGAGGTTGTGACGC
Source organism: Vitis riparia (assembly GCF_004353265.1). Lineage (NCBI taxonomy): Eukaryota > Viridiplantae > Streptophyta > Magnoliopsida > Vitales > Vitaceae > Vitis > Vitis riparia. The sequence continues at coordinate 18,457,173 of NC_048434.1, read as the reverse complement.
GGTTTGGTTAATCATGCTTACATCCATGGATGAGAGAAAATCATTCCATTATACCACAAAGAATATTACAGAGGACACAAACCAAATATAACTATTGGGTTCTTGAAACATCCCATGTTTCCCTACTTTTTGTATTTATCAGCGAGTGAGGCAGGAAGCCCTAATGCTACTTTTTATCCATTTCATTTAGAGATGCAGTTTCAGTGTCAGTTGCCATATACTGATATACCCTGAATTATGAGCCCCTCATTCCACTGGGTGTCTCCCATTCTTGACATTTCTATGTACCTCCTATAGTCTTTACAAGCTCATTTCCATCTAATTAGGAATTTCAGACATTTTCTAACAAATATAAACATTATAATTAGAATTTAAGGTTTTATATATACTTCTGTCCTTTTATTACTACTGGAGGGTGCTCCCTCTTGATTAAATCTCTGCTTCACCCCTAAATTTAGCTGTGTTGCTTTCTAGTGTAAAATCAGTCCATAATGAAGTTAATTTGTTTATCGTCCACGCCTGCATTTTTTTTCTTTTTCTGAACATGCATTTCTTCAATTAGTTCCTTTTCCTTATCGTCCTTTGTGATTCAATTACTACTTTTTGTGGAGAAATTGTTGAATGCAAGCTTGATAGATCCTGTGCTGCTTGTTTTTCTGTACAGGTCTCCACTGTACTATCATCTCAAGTTTGCATTTCTTGTTTGGCTTCAATTTCCATCTTCTGGTGTAAGTTTAAACTATTGGTTTTTTTTCTTTCCGTATATGGAGAGAACTGGGGGGAAAAGGATGCATATCATTAATGGTTTTGACTTGTGTATTATGTGTCTTTCCTCATTTCATATCTCATTTTATACTATTCTTTTTCATTTATGTTGATTATTTATCATCTCATGTTAAAGTTGCTTAGCCAATATCCGAGGTTTGTTGGATAAAACCAAATATGTATATTGGTGAAATATTTTGTACCGAGTTCACATCTCCATATTTGAGATTCAGTGCTGTTGATTTAAAATTTAAATCAATAGTCTTCAAGAAAAGCAAAAGCAAGTTCCTATGTCAATGGACATTTTGCTCCATACGCAGTGTTTGGAGTTTTCCTAACAGCCTTCTGATATGCTTATTATTTTCCAATCAAAAGGATTATTTTCTTCCTCTTCCTTTTTTTTTAAATTGAATTTTTTTACCTGGTAATAATGCTGAATTTGAGATCTATAGGACACTCTTGAAAAAATAATAATCCGCGTGTCATCAGTAGAGGCAAATATGGATGTTTTATGGTATTGAAAAATTGAGATCATTTCATTGTATCAAATTTGAAATTAGTCCATTGTGTTTTAACTAACATGGGAATTGTTGGTTTTGTTTTCCTGTGGCTTTTGAAACTGCAATTGTGATGATTCTGAAAAATCCTTGAGATGACACTGTTGAATTTTTATTTTTATTTTTTTTACTTAACCTGCTTTTGAAACTGCAATTCCTCTCTGTGTTTGTGATAATATTGAAAATCCCTGAGATGAAACTGTTTAAATTTTTTTATTTAACCTTTCTTTGGCGATGATTCAACTTCCTGTGATGCATCCAGCCAAGATGGAAAATCATTGGTCATATATCATGATTTTTACATGCGGTGGACCTGCACATTTTATGCTGTGATTCAGATGAGCAATAAACTGATAACCTGATAGTTGATATTGAACTGCTTGCTTTGAATCAGGGTGCAAGGCATTTATACATGTGCTACCTGCGTCCGTTCTTCTTGAGGCATCAAGCCAGAATTGATCAAGTTGTGGGCTCTGCATATGGTGAAATGGCAAGTCCTTTGATCATCCTTTGATCATTTACCACCAGTATGCTGGGCAGAATAACCTGTGTTGACATTGGATACTCATTATTGATGCTTAGTCATCTCTAGAATGCAGAATTCAGAACGGTCTATTGGTTTCCTTGATCTACAGGTGAAGCTCATGAGTTCACACCAAGCAGAAATCCAGGCTGCCAGGACTCTATTCACAACCATTATGGCATCAGGCAAGAAAGATTACATCCTCACTGCCTTTTTCAATTCACTAGTTTCCTTCCTGCTGTCAAATGAAACTTAGTGTCTTGTTTCTGGACCAGCGAACCAAATATTAAGGGGTGAAGTTACCTCGGTTCAACCACAATCGCAGAATGTGGTTGAAGGGCAGAGAAGAATAATTTCAGATTCTGGGTCAGACCTTGATGATTGACACTCCTTTCCTGTTAATATGCATGCTTTGCAAGCCTTTCCTGCTCTCTGTTTGATGAGTTGTGTATATTCCATTTTTTTCCTTTTATTTTTGTTGTGTTATAACCAGGTAGTTATTTGTTACATAACTAACTAAATCACTCTCTAGGAAGAGTGAAACAAGAAAGAGAAAAATGTTGAATCTCTTTAATAGTTTGAAGCTTGTTTTATGCAACAAAAGCCTTCCCCTCCCCAGCAAAAGGCGAAAGGCTCCATTACCCAATTTCTTGATCCATTTGGAAGATCCTTCAGGCGATTACCTGTATTTTTATGGAATGGCGGTTATGCTTTCAAGAACCAAAAGGAACCCATCAATGTACATAAGCTCCGGCCATGGAGATATTATTATAGGGAATGAAAGGCAAGAGGCAAACCTAGTCTCAGATACGATGGAGAATTGAGGTATCATAATTCACAACTTAGTATGTATGTTCATAATGGATAAATTAATCAAGCACACGAGACATCGCAAACAGAGTGTAAAAATCCCATTAAATCCTGATAGTCATCAAGAAAAAAAATCCCTATTAAACAGCTGTCTAAGCAATATGACATTATTATTTTTGTCAATTCTACTCTTACAATCACCTGAGCTCCAGCTCCAACTCGGAAGTTTTAATTTTGTAAATCAAGTTACAATTACAAGGGTAGGTAGGTTAAGGGTATAGATTAGTAAGGAAATTAAATGCTTGATTCTCAATTAAAGCCAAAGTCAGAAATACCTGAGGTTTTAAGAAGAAATTTCAATGTCGACTGCATACTCAACTGTTGCCCTCGACGCCCTGAGATTGGAGTTGTGTGGGGTTTTTCTCTTTGAGGTTTGCAGCCACTGCATCTGCTCCACATACCCGAGTCAATTCTTCCTGTTTGAGCAGCAAAATCATCGTTGTGATTAATAGGTAAATAATTTTTGCTGAGACAAATGAAAAGCATAAAAGGAGAGCTGAAGTCTGGTAGCTAATATAGCTACCAATTAGTACAAATATTCGTCTGTTAGCACTATTACAGTATAAAACTAGACCACAATTGTCATCTCTTTTCAATTCATGTGGTTCATACAAAAACTGCAAGCAGTGCTTTCATGAAGAGCCAAAGAAACTTGTTTTAATTTCAGTAAAAATTTGGGTATGGTCATACCTAGATTGATAACCTGCAAAGGTTTTATTTCCCCTTCCCCGTATTAGGAAAAATTTGGAGTAAATAATAATAATGAAACTCAAAAAATGCAATGCTTATTGAAATAACATAAAAAGGACAAGCAGAGGGAGGAGGCAGAGAGAGGGAGACCTTAATGGAATTATTTTCAGATGTAAGCTTCTCGCATTCCTCAGAAAGCCTCTGCAGCTCATCTCTGAGTGCAGTATTCTCAGTGCTCAAAGTTTCTACCTTTGCTTGTAGTTCCTCACACTCCGCCTAGTGAGAAGAAGTATTGAGAATTCTCGCTCAATAGAAGTTATAGTTAATAAGCATTTAAATATGAAACTAAACAAGCATAAAATTTCACCAATATAATAGGATTTGAAACAACAAAACTGGAATACTTTCCAATATCTATTAAATGCTCCTTGAAGTAAAACACATCACAAACAGAACTTTCAACAATCAACAACAGCCCCTAATTATTCCTGTGTTCTAGATGAATTCCAGATAAATAGGAGAAATAATATCTTAAACCTTGGAAACAATATGCAGTAGGTACCCTTGGTTTTGTTTGCATCTAATTTCCAAAAGAGTTGGGAATACATCCTCTTCTTTAGTCCAGGCTACATCCTCTTCTTAAGATTTTTCATGATCATCAATCTCCTAATTTATTCCGCAAAAGCAACTCTTTAATAGCCACTTGAACTTCTCTTTATTCTACTTAAATCTTCCTTGCCAACAGCTTTTACTAAAATTGGAACAACTCTGTACCAAAGTCAGCCCTTTTTATGTTGAGGAGTTTGGTCTAAGGAGTTGAAGAAATATTGGAGGTAAGAAATCTCAAGCTCTCTGACTTAAAGGAGACAGAAACACCAGATTCTTTTAGAGTGGCTAATGCCCACTGGCGGGGCAACTACATCAGCAAGGATTTGGGGTGGGTAGGAGGGATGAGGGAGTGGCTTTCAAAGGTGTCTGACATTTGTGTGATGGTGGCAGATTTTTTTAACATCTTTACTTGGACCCTAGAAAAAGGAGACCAGAATTGGAGGGTTTAGATTCAACTCAACTAATGAGGCAGATAGGGAAGGCTTGGAGGGATTGTTTGATTAGGAGGTTTTGGTTGCTTTATCAAGACCTAGATGAGGACAGCCTTGGAGCATGATGGTCAGACAATAGCTTTTTGACAAATTTGTGGGGGGCTTCAATGCAAGATGAGGAAACAAAATTCTTGCAAGACTTTCATCTGCAAGGTTTTTTTGAGCCAAAATCTTCAATGCCATCTTAATTCTATTGGTGCCCAGAAAGGGAGGTGCTGAGAGCATAAAGGTCTTTAGACCAATAAGTTTGGGTTGGTGTATGTATAAGCTTACAGTCAGAACAAGCAATCAAGTCCTCCTTATACGTATCTTTTTGGATTGGGTTAGAGTGTTCATAGTTCATTCTTTTATAACCATAATAGGCTTTGTTGATTGGTTGGTACCAACAAAGGAAAGAGCAGTTATTTTTTGTAAGCTCTCTTTCCTTCTGTTTACCTATGCACATTTGTATGCATCGTGTGTACTTCGGTGCGTCCTTTATCAGACACTTTTAATGCATATCATTGTTTTGCCTATAAATAAAAAAAGAAAAAAGAAAAAGCATAAGCTTTTGCCAAAGATCCAAGTTAATTAAAGAGATATTTGGCTAAAAGACCTCCAATACTATTGAAATTGGAAGAATAGCCTTCCTTATAAAAAGAAAATAATAAAAAAAAAAAAACCCCAGTTGAGATGCTTTTGCCCCTCTTTATTTTCTCAAAATGTCATTTCCTCTCATTTGTAATTCATTTCTCCTCTTTCTTCATACCCAACTCTCCTCATTCCTCATACCTAGCTCTTTCAAGTTTACACTTTGTCCCTTTTTCCAAATAATGGCTCTCTCTTTAGGTTTACCACATTCTCCCTTTTTCCAATGAAGTTCAAACCCATAAAAGATCATTGAATAAAGAAAATAGATCAAAGATCAATGAACAAAGTACTCTCATCTCTTTTTTCTTCAAAACTTTTAACAGTTTTTATGATTTTCTTTTAAAGTGGTTTTTTTTAGTTATTTTTAGTTGAGATTTGTTGGAGTTGTTTTTTGTTGGGGTTTGTAATTGTTTTTTGTTAGGATTTCTAGTTAATTTTTGTTAGGGTTTTTTGACGTTTTTTGTTAGGGATTTTTATGGTTGTTGTCGTTCTTTTTTTTTTTTTTGTTATCATTTTCTTTTTTTGGTTTTTTGCAATCTCAATTTTTGGTTGGGTTTTTTTGACATTATTTTTTGTCAAGGTTTTCTATGTTTTTTTTTTTTTTGTTTTTTGCAATTTCAGTTTGGGATTTTGGTTGAAGTTTTTTGAGGTTCTTTATTAGGGTTTTTTTATGGTTGCGTTTTTTTGCTGTTGTGTTTTTATTAGGGTTTTTTGTAGTTTCAAAGATAAGTTAAAAAGTTGTTACTTGCTAAATCTTAAATCCTTAACAAGTCCTAGGATCAAGATTGATAGATGGATAAACAAGATTGATGGATAAACGGAAACTTAACATCAATTAAGTTCTTTTTAAATGAAACTTAACCATAATAAAGTTCAAATGACTACAATAAAGTTTTCTCTATAAATGAAATAGAAACTTAACCTTATTCAAGTTTTTTGCCAATGAAACTTAACTATAATATAGTTCAAATTATCATTATGATTGAAAACCTAACATCAATTAAGTTTTGCTTTAAAGCAAACTTAACTTTGGTCAGAAAACACCCTTAAAAATGACAAAATGAAATAGAATGAAAACAAAAATGTGGGAATGTAAATGTTTTTGAAAGCAAACAAAACAAAGAGGGTCATTTCTCAACAAAATCAAAGGGGGAGGTTACTTTTACAATTTGATAGTTATATTGAGTCAAGTATGCAAATCACCCTTAATTAAATGAATGAAGTTATTGGAAAAGTTGTTTCCGTGCAAAATGCCATCATGCATGAGAGATGGATTCTGGATGCTGTCCTTGATCCTGTGAGACCATTGACTCTAGAGTTAAAGATTTTCAGAGCAGAGATGACCTGCAAGCTGGATATTGAGATCATTGTAAATTAGGAGTTCTTATGTTCTGCTATGGCCAAAATAGAATTGGGTTAAATAATGGATAGATTGGATTCATTTGCATTTCTATAGTAAGATAATGGTGCCCCTACTAATTTCTTTCCCAAACTTGAGGAGTTTGGGGCAATGGTAGCCCCCTTTTCCCGTACCTTTCTGTTCCAGTGATGGAAGATCTGACTTGTTTTATTACCATAGCAGTTGATGGTGGTTGCACTAGTGGCTGCAAAAGAGGGGATTGTGATTTCATATCTGCCTTTCACTAACAATTCTCTTTTGTTTTCTAATACAAACCATGATCAACTATTGTACTTGAACTGGATTCTTTTGAGCTTTGAATTGGCCTCTAGGCTTAAATTTAATTTGGAAAAAAATAAGTCAATCCAGCAGGCAGAGTGGACAATATAGAATACTGGTGTCTTTACTTGGGTGAAGTTAGGGTATTCACAAAGTATTTAAGGTTACTTTTGGCTTTGTTCATCTCTATCTCAGTTTGGGATCCAGTTGGATGGTGGTTAAGAAGAGGCATGCCTTGTGGAAAGGGCAACACTTGTCCAAGTGGGGTAGATTAACACTATTGAGAAGTAGCATATCTAGCCTCTCAATCTACTACATGTCCTTTTTTTTAATCCCTAGGGTAAAGAACTTGGAGAAGACTGCATTTGATTAAGTGGTCCACAGTTAGTTTTGATAAGCCTCAGTGAGTTGTGGGTTAGGAGTCCACTGGATTTGGAGCTTAATAAGGCCTTGCTTGATAAGTAGTTGTCGGGCTTTGCTGTGAAGAGTGATGGTAAGATGGAGGGTAGTTGGTGTTCTGTGGCAGGTAGATAGCCTTTGGAACAGGCCTGTGAAAAGCTATAGGAGAGGTCGAGAGGATTTTCATGCACACGCTTGTATCTTAGCATGAAATGTTCTTAAAAGTAGGTTTTGGATGGATCCTTGATGCAAGGGATTTGGGTAAAGGTGCTGCCTCCTAAACATGGTCCTCATATCTCATAATAGCAACGTTCCTTCCTACTAGACTCTGGGGCAGACCTGCAAAAGCTATAAAGAGAAATTGGGAGAATTTTCATGCAAGCACTTGTATCTTTTTGATAAGTAAAAGGGTAAATATTATAAATGAAGAAGGATGCTTTACATCAAGGTATACATGCAAGCACTTGTATCTTAGTGAAAAATTGTCTTAGAAGTAGGTTCTGGTTGGATTTGTCAAGCATGGGAGTTTGATGGACTGCTTTCCAAATATGTTCCTCATAGTCGCTGATAAAAATGCTCTCAGATGCCAAATTTATGGCTTGAGAAGGGTGTAAGGAGCCATTGGAATCCCATAATTTTAGGAGTTCTCATGAGTCATGACTGAGAGTTGGAGATGGTAGGGTCAATTTTGTCTTATTCATGGGGAAAGGGATGAAAGATTGGGGTGGAATATTTCTACAAAAGGTTGTTTCTCTGTGAGGTCCTTTCGCAGAACTTTGCATGTAGGAACCTCTAGATCATTCTTGCTCAGAGAGATTAGGGGTTGTGGCACTTGCCCCCACCTAATGAAAGCATTTGCATTTGTAGATTCGTATGGGACAAAGTCTTCACAACTGATCTGCTCATGCAAACAAGTTAGTCTTTGGTCAATTGGTATATAGTTGGTGCAAAGCAAAAAGGATGAAAACATGTCCTTTTTTTTCCTGATAAGCAACCAAGGCAAATATTAAAAAGAAAGCAGCAGAAATAGGTGCTGCAAGGTAGACACAATGTATACAAAGAGCGCCAAAATAGGAAAACAAAAAACAACCTTCCTCTCCTTACTACGAGCTCAGCTTGTCTATAAAGCCTACCATTGATGTAGCATGATCATCTATCAATCTAGCCTAATTCATGAAGTTATACATAAAGGAAGATTTAATAATTTGTTTTGACTACTCTCTGCCTTCAAAGACCTCCTATTTCTTTCCTTCTATAACATCCAAAATAGGCACAAAGAGCGACCCATCAAGCTTTCTTTCTTTTCTTTCCTATAAAAGAATAATGTCAACTCAGAAGATTGCCTTTGATGGAATTGTGCATTACCTAGGCCACTCCAAACAAAGAGAAAACCAACTGCCATAGAATTTTCGCTATGGGGCAGTGAAGAAGCAAGTGATCAACTGACTCTTTATCCCCCATACACATGTAGCATTTGTTCAAAAAGCTCCAACACCTCCTCCTGAGCTGATCAAGAGTTAAGATCCTTCCACAAATAGCTTTCCAAGAGAAGAAGCCCGCCTTTGTTGGCACCCAAGGATTCCAAATAATGCTTGCAAAGAAAGGCTCACTACTTCCCTAGGCTAAGGATGCATAGAAAGATTAAATATAGAGAACTTATCAATCTTTGTTTCCTTCCAACTCAAACCTTCTTCCTTGTCCCTTCTAATTGAGAAAGGTTTGCAATTTCCAAAAAAAGACTTCCCCTCTTTCCAATTTCCAATCATAGAGTTGTCTATGGAGATGGGGGCTCCATCAGCTCCATCACCATATTCTTCTACATTGTATGTTCCCAAGTAGTTTGTGGTTGTCGATATTCACCTTGTAAGGAAAGAAGTGGCTTCTGTTTTTCCTCAATCCATTAAGGACTCTTTGTTTTGTTGATACAGTAGTTTAATTAGTGAGAGAAGGACGTGGATATGGATGTTTGCTTCTCTATTTCTTTTCTAGGGCCCATGGAATTAGTGGAGTTGTAGAAATTTTGAAGATTTAGAGCATTTCACAATGGAGTTGAAGGATGTCCTCAAAGCTTTGTCTGTCTCGTTAATAGATACTTTTGAGGTGAGGGTTGAGAATTTGACTATTCTTGATTTTATAGCTAGAAGTGGAGGGGCTAAGGCTTGGTTTCTACCTTTATGATTTTGTTTTTTAGTTTTTGCTTTTGTTGGGTTCCATGATATCTGCCATATACTGAGTTGTGCCTTCTTTCTTTGATAGACACTCTTTTTAGTACATCTCTTTGTTGCCTACTAAAAAAAAAAAAAAGAAACTATCATCCACATTTATCAAATAGAAGGCAGCAATTTTAAAGAATTAAAACCCAGGACCTTCCAACCACAATTCTAAATATATAAGTCAATAGTTTACCTGTCATCCACAAGTGCCTAATAAAAGATAGGCATTTAGATGCTAACTATAGTTCCTCTACATGACATAATGAGCAAAGCCACAATACATGATACCAAGTACTCTCATCCAGCATGTCAGGCCTGATCAAGTAAATCTGGGCTCTGCACTTGCTTGGAGATGAAGAAGCCCAAGGATATAACTTGAAACCAAACTCAGGCTTAAGACCCCAGATTATAGATCATGAATGGCCAGGCATACCATATGCCTTGCTGCAGCCCATATTTATACTCATAGATTGGTAGGCTCGCATGGAGGCTGAAACCACCTTGGTGCTAGCTGGCTTAAAAGGGTGGGATAACCTTGAAGATCCAATGGTCCCTGATTAGCCAGCTGACATGGAAGTGGGTTTAAAGGGTTGGATAGAAAGACCTAAACTACCTTGAAGGAGCTGCATAACAAGTCTTTCTAACTTGATCCTACTGGTTTAGACTAGCCTGATATAACTGCTGGTAGCAGACTCAGGGTAACATCGTGTTGATCCTTGGTCCTATAGATTGCATCCATCTGGGATGCCTCTATCAATGAAACCTAGTACACAAGAGAGGCAAGAGTCAAGTCATCCCTAGCTGAGTAGAAACAGGAAATGTTGCTGGTCTGCTAACTGGAACCCATGCTGACCCAAAAACTCATCATTCAATCCTATCATCAGCTACGTTCAGCTCCTTCCACATAACCCCAACACCAGAAAACCATGGAGAACCATGCCTTAGAAGTCATGAAAACAGACTCTTTTAAAAGCTTCAACCATATGAACCCACCAAATGCAGAGTGATTTCCTCAGGACTTAGCTTCCTAAACCTCTGGTGCTATTGCCAACAAGAATATGAACTATAGTTTTAAATCCATAAGGATAGGGGACATGGAGTGCGGTTTTGATGACAAATTCCCGTCTACAGAGTTTGTATCAGATCCATATCATGAAGTGCATGTTCCTCACCTCAATATGTCTTGCTAGGTATTAGCTTAAAGAAATATCCTCTACTAGCAAAATATGTAAAATGTGAACACCAAAGGTTAAAAAACTGAAAATTCTATTTATTGTATTAAGAAGATCATATATATATATAGACAGCTGCAGAGCAAAAATTTAGAGATATAGTTTTCTATTTTGAAAAGCTTGTGTATCTCCTCATGCATTGTTGTATCATATTGTGTAATATCGGTAAATGTTGTAAAGAAATTGTTTTAAAAAAAATCAGAGTTGTCAAATTAAACACATAATCATTTGAAATTGCAAACAACCAAAATATCTAGATATTTTAGTAAAAATAAGTTTTTGATATTTTATAAAGAATAATTTTTTTTTTAATAAAACTAATATTTTAGCAAAAATAAGTTTTTGATATTTTATAAACAATAATTTTTTTAATAAAACTAATTTCATGAGAAAAGTCATAAATACATGTATCAATAATCTTGATAATTTAAAAACTAGCAAGAAAAATTTGTCAAACAATTTTTTTTTTGTTTTTGATTAGAAACAAAAGATGTATTAATTAAAGTGAATAAAAAAACATGAGAAGGATGAGAAATCCTCCCCATGAAATACAAACCTAATCAAAAAACCCAAAGAAGCCTCTACTTTACGAGAAGGATGATACAAAAGGAACCAAAAAAAGTCTACACAAGTATAACATCTCTTGAAGCTCATCTTGGGACCTCATTGTGTAGCCCAACCCTAGGGTGTACATATTGAAAGCCGATTAAGCTGAATTATGCTCAATGGAAATGGTTTAAAAACGTCAATACAAGTAGGCTCAAAAATAATAAAAAAATGAAAATGAAGCAAGTCCCACATCATCTTAGGCGTCTTCTAAATATCCTAAAAAAATCCTAGCATTCCTCTTTCTCCACACGATCCACAACAAAATGAGACAAACAATCTTCCAAAGAGTTTTGTCTCTAGTAGAGTTCCCAAAACACATGAAGGAGATAACCATCATATCGCGAATACTACCTGGCTCAACCCACACCATCCTAGCCTATGAGAATATCTATGCCATAACCTTAAAGTAAACGTACAATGTAGGAAGAGATGGTCAATTGTCTTTCCACTCCTCTTACAAAGGGTACATTAATCAAGGCTAAGGGCATTAGATGGCTTTCTCAACTGTAGCATGCCATTGATTTACCTTCTTATGTGCTATTAACCAAGCAAAGACCATGACTTTAGAAGGGACTCTTGATTTCAACAGAAAATTTGTTAGGTGGAAAGGAACTGAATCTAAACAATTGGACAAGGTTAAGAAAAAAGATTTTACTAAAAATACTCTAGAAGAAAAAAGTATCCAAGCTTTCACATCTAGAACAAATGGAGAAATTACATGAGAGAGTAAGGTCATTAGTTTTCCAAGATTTTCAATTTCCACATTAGTTAGGTTCAGACATAAATAAAAATCCCAAGACAAAGAGGTGTCATTGCCTAAGATAGCTGAGATAGATTGGTTTCTAGTTGTGGTGACTCTGAAAAGTCTAGGAAGTTGTTAACACAAAGGTTGATCCTTTGCCCCCTCCCAAATAAATCTTCCCAGAAATGAATGTTTGTCCTATTATCCACTACAAAGCGAGTGTGTAGAAAAAACCTGGAGAATAAGTGCAATGGTCTTCTAAGGGCAAGAGTGTGACCATCTAACTATATTATTGGCCTTTCATCCGTTAGGATGTGTCCCATAGATACTCAAGATAACCCCATGTCCAAGAGCGAAACTTTCCTTAGAACACCTCCAAAGCCATTTCCCTAATAAAAAACTTGATTTCTCATAGCAATTTTCCCAAACCTTAACCCACTAAAATCCTTAGGCCTACACACTAGATCTCAATTAACCAAATGATCCCTTTTACCCTCCTCAAAAGCAAACCATAAAAATCCTCTTTGCATCTTTTCAATCTTTGAAACTATTGATGTTGGAATCTTGAAAAGAGATAAAAAAAAATAGCTCGAGATGTGCATCAAACAAGACTAGATTAGGGTAATTCTACCTCCTAGGGATAGAAAAACATTTTTCAACCTATCCAACCTCCTAGAGACTCTATCAATCATTGGATCCTAAAATGAGATTGATTTCGAATTCCCCTTAAAGGAAGACACAAATACGTTAAAGGTCAATCAGAGACTACACAATCACGCATTGAAACAATCTTGGCAGTTTGTTCTCAACTAAAAGTTGATTTAAGAAAGAGAGCTCTTATTTAAATTGATCCTTAGCCTTGAAAGTTGCCCAAAAACCAACAAAATCAGCTTAAGAGAATGTAGCTCTTCCAAGGAAACTCTATAAAAAAAGATAGTGTCATAAGCAAATTGTAAATGAGACACTTAATCCTATTTCCACCCACTAGAATTAAAACATCAACCACATTGGTGAAAAGAAAAGGGGAAAGAGGATCTCCTTGTATTAAGCCTCTTTGTGCCTTAATCCAACCTTTGACATTTCCATTCACTAAGACTGCCAAAGTTGATGTAGACAAACATCCCCTCATCTAGGACCTCCATCTTAAACTAAACCTTTTTCTTTCAAGTTCGTGGTCCAAAAAACCCCAATCAACATGGTCATAGACCTTTTCAATATTGATTTTAAAGACTACCCTTCCTCTTTTGATCTCCTTTTCTCATCCACCAACTCATTTGCAATCAAAACAACATCCAAAATTTGCCTCTCCTCAACAAAAGCACCATAAGACATGAAAATGGTGTCCTGGAGGACTTAATACTGTTCTCCTAATTATGTTTTTTTTCTTTTTTTTTTATCAGAAACGAAGAAGATTATATTAATAAAAGAACAAATACAGGGGATAAAAAAGAGACAATAGAAAGAGAAAAAAGCCAAGGGAAGGATGAGAGGTCCTTCCTACACAAATACCAAGGAAAAACACCCAACAAAAACTCTAAAAACAAAGAAACCCCATCAACCTTCAAACTCTTGAAACGCAAGCCCCAATCCAATTGAGTTGTAGAATGCTTAGAGGAACTCCTCTAAAAGCTTCAGTACAAGAAACCCATAGAGAAGAATAAAACCGGATCAAATCCCAAACCATCTCTTCCGTTCTCCCTTTATCCTCAAAGATCCTATTATTTCTTTCTTGCCACACCATCCAAATCAAAGTAAGGCAAGCAATTTGCCAAAGTGTCTTGCCTCTTAATGAGTTCCCCAAGCCTTTAAAAGAAATAACCAACATGTCCTCAAGGCTCCTTGGAAGGACCCAAATCAAACCTACTAGATTGAACAACCTGTGCCAAAGTCCAATGGTAACGGGACAATGAAGAAAAAGGTGGTCAATCGACTCTCCATTTCCTTTGCAAAGAATGCACCATTGAGGATAGAGGGCTTTGTAGGGTCTTCTCAATTGCAACTTGTCATTAGTGTTTACCTTCTCATGTGCTACTAACCAAGCGAGGGCCTTAACCTTTGAAGGGACTTTTGAGCTCCATAAAAACTTGGCCGGAAGGAACATTAAAGGATTTGAAACTTTTGACAAGGCATAGAAAAAAGATTTCACTGAAAACGAGCCTGACGAAGACAAAGACCACGCTCTTGAGTCTGATGAAGAAGGGGAAAGAAGTACAGAATTAAGGGAGGCCATTAATCTCTGAAGGAGATCAATTTCTGAGTCCGTTAGATTGCGGTGAAAGTTAAAATTCCAAGACAATGGTAAGGAATTGCCAAGGACATTTGAAACAGTGAGATTTTTCACAGAAATAACTCTATAGAGATCAACAAATTGAGAACACAAAGTTTGGTTTCCCCACCAAAGGTCTTCCCAAAACCGAATTCTCTCCCCATTGCCCACCACTAGGCGGACAAAAGGGGAGAACTCCTGGAAAACTTGAGCAATAGCCTTCCAAGGACATCTGTGAGACCATCTAACCACCATGTTGGCGTCCCATCCATTAGGATGTGTCCCATATATACTCGCAATAACCTTATGCCAAAGACCGCTCCTTTCTCTAGGGAACCTCCAAAGCCATTTCCCTAAGAGGGCAATATTTCTCATAGAAGTCTTCCCAAAGCCCAAACCTCCCATCTCCTTTGGTCTACTAACAACCTCCCATCTAATTAGGTGATCTTTCTTCCCTTCCCCAGCCCCAGACCAAAGAAAATCCCTTTGCATCTTCTCAATCTTTGAAGCTATAGATACAGGGATTTTAAAGAGGGAGAGGAAGTAGCTAGGGATGTGAGACAGACAAGACTGAATTAAAGTAATCCTCCCTCCCAAAGACAAATAGACCTTTTTCCACCCATCCAGCCTCCTCGAAATTCTCTCAACCACTGGATCCCAAAAGCCTATTGTCTTTGAGTTCCCTCCCAAAGGAAGGCCTAAATAAGACAAAGGCCACTCTGACACTCTGCACTCCAAAACCAAAGCCAAACTAAACAACACCTCCTGCCTAGTGTTAATACCTGAAATGGTACTTTTTTCTAAGTTGATTTTTAAACCAGATACTTGCCCAAAAACCAAAAGGATAATCTTAAGGTTTTGAAGAAGGTCCAAAGAGGCTTTAGAGAAAAATATGGTATCATCAGCAAACTGTAACAAGGACACTCTAGTCCTATCCTTCCCCACCAGGAAACCCTCAGTTATCCCAGTTTCCTCAGCTCTAATCATCAACCTACTTAGAACATCTGCTACTAGAGTAAAAAGGAAAGGAGAAAGAGGATCTCCCTGTCTCAAACCTCTAGAGGCCTTAACCCAACCCTTTGCATTCCCATTAACTAGGATAGCAAAACTAGAAGAAGATAAACAACCCCTCATCCAAGATCTCCATTTCTGGTTGAACCCCTTCCTTTGAAGCACATGATCTAAAAAGCCCCAATCCACATGATCATAGGCCTTCTCAAAATCAATTTTGAAGACTACCCCTTCCTCCCCTGACCTTCTTTTCTCATCCACCACTTCATTGGCTATCAATACAACATCCAAAATTTGTCTCCCTTCCACAAAGGCTCCTTGAGAGCCAAAGATTGTTTCATGTAGAACTTTGCGTAAACGCCCTGATAAGACCTTAGCAATTATCTTATATAAACTTGTAACCAAACTAATAGGTCTATAATCTGAGATTTTAAAAGTTTGGCTTTTCTTAGGCACCATAGCAATGAATGTTGCATTTGTACTTTGATTTATTACCCCCTTAGTGTGGAACTCAAAAAACACCCTCATAAGATCCTCTTTTATAACGTCCCAACACTCTTAATAAACTGCTATAGTAAAGCCATCAGGGCTAGGGGCCTTTTCCTTATTCAATTGGAAAACTGCCATTCGAACCACCTCTTCAGAAAACGGTCTATCCAACCAAATTGCACTCTCTTCAACAATAGGGGCCCAATCAATCCCTTCAATCTTCCAAGAGTCACCTACGTTTTTGGAATAGAGATTCCCAAAGAAATTTACAATCTCCTCAGAAATAATCTCAATGTTATTTAAAGTCTCCCCCCTCTCAGAAATCAGAGACTTTATGAACTTCCTGCTTCTTCTTCCAGTGGCCACTCTGTGAAAAAACTTTGAGTTGCAATCCCCTTCTTTAATCCACTTAACCCTAGATTTTTGTCTCCATTGTACCTCTTCCTTCAATAACAAATCCTCTAGCTCCTTCCTTCTTAAGGTCCTTTCTGAAACCAGATCAAGATTTAAATTCCCTTCTTGTTCAATTCGATCAATTCTGTCTAAGTTCGTAAGAATGTGGTTTTTCCTCTCTCTTAAATCTCCAAAGGCCACTATGTTACACTCTTTCAACTTTGATTTAATAAACTTTAGTTTCCTCATGACCTTGTGACCTTCCCAACCTTCAACCGTACACTCTTGCCACCAATCTCTAAACTTCTCTTTAAACTCAGGATGGAGCAACCACATATTCTCAAACCTAAAAGGAGTCGGCCCCCATTTTAAAGGATTGGTTTCCAAACAAATTGGGGTATGGTCAGAGGTCCATCTAGGAAGGGCCTCTTGAATACTTTGAGAGAAAAAAGAATCTCACTCAGAAGAGAACAAAAACCTATCTAACCTCTTGCAAATAGGATCGACTTGCATGTTTGACCATGTAAAAGCCGCATTCCTAAGAGGGGGATCCAACAAACCAATTTCCCTTATAAACTCGTCAAAACACCTCATGTTGACTGTTAACCTAGAGTCACCCATCTTCTCAAATATCCTCCTGATCACATTAAAATCCCCTCCTACGCACCACCTTGGAAAAGTTAGACCATATAGGTCTTGAAGCTCCAGCCAAAAGTCCTTCCTCCACACTACCTTATTCGGGCCATACACTGAGGTTAACCAAAAAAACCCTTCCTCATCAGAGTTCAATTTTACAGTAACAGAGAAAGATCCTAACACCTTCTCTGAACACTTGAACTTAATTGAATCCCACAAGATCACAATCCCCCCCGACGCCCCACAAGCAGGAAGAGTAACCCAATCCAGACTTTTACCTTTCCAAACACTACTCACAAACCTCCTATCCCAAATTTCACGCTTTGTTTCCTGAAGCATCACCACATCTGGGTTTTGAGTACTTAAAAACCTTTTCACAGTCCTCCTTTTCTTCCTAGATCCTAAACCTCTTGTATTCCAACTTAAGATCTTCATGAAAACAAAAACAACCCGACACAAACCACACCCAGAACTAATCCTCTCCTTGAGTTCCAGAGTCATTTTTCTTCTTTCTTCTGGAATAAACCTTGTCCACAGAGAGAGCACTCTTGTTCTCTCCTTCCACACCTTTTCCATTATCCCTGACAATTCTAACCCTCAAACTCTCTAGAACTGACTGAACCTTGACCATCTTCCGAGGCGTAAGCCCCTCAACCTGAAAACCTTCCAACAGACCTAAATGATAACAAACCATAATTAAGTTATCAATTGGTTTGAATTATAAAGAATTTCAAGTGTTAGTTTGGAAATTCATCAAAGGACCTAATGGATGCAAGATCAAGACTTTTGAAAGACCTTTAATCATAGGAAACATATGTAAGATGAATGCATGGGTGCACTTAGGATTTATATATCATTTTATGCTTTTTTAAAAAACTCGGTTTATGCTTTAAAGTTACATTTCCATCAAAATCCGAGATCTATAAAATGAACCTTAGGCAAAACATTTCAAAATTGGCATATTATTTTACCTAAAGACCTTGCCTAAGTGCTAAAAGCAAAAAGAGTAGAAAAATATAGGTTTTCGGGCCAAAAATTGTGAACCAGTCGAGGCACTAGCCAAACCGGCTTAACCAGCTAAGGTACCGGTCGACTGGTTACTCCTTCCCGGTCGAGGTTCGGTCAAGAGATGCAAAAAATACTCTTTCTTCCAGTAGCCTTTCTTTCCCAGTCAAGGGATTTGCCTTCCCGATCGAGAGTAACGGTCACCTGCCAAACATTAAATGCTCCAAAGGCTAGTGAACCAGTCGACCCCCCAGCTCGATCGGTAGAAGATGCTTTTTGGTTTTTTGGCTCCTGAGGTTAGAAACCTATAAATAGAGAGCTCCACTTCATTTATGAACAAGAGAATACCTGCATTTATTTGTTACCTACTTGTTTTTACTATAAAAGCTCTCATTCTTTTCTTGGTGTATTAAATATTCATTTGCATATTTTTTAGTGCACCTTTGTGATTCATCCTAGCCTTTGAGTTGTATTTGAGCCATCGTTGAGCTAGGTTGAGAGATTCATATTTGTTAATTGAGTGTTAAAGCCTTCAAGAGAGTAGAGACTTGAAGAGATTGTGTAAGAGCCCATTGGAATCGGAATCCAAGTGTAAAAAGTGATTAGAAGCTTGGTTAAAACTTCAAATATAAGCGGAACCCTCACTCGATTAGGAGCTTGAGGAGAGTAGATGTAGGCAAGGAAGTGTCGAACCACTATAAATCTAAGTTTGCTTTCTATATCCTCATCTCTTTATATTTGTGCTTCTTGTGCTTAATTTTATTGTGTTTAAAAATATTTTTTTTAAACTCCAATTCACCCCCATCTTGGGTGTTTTTATCCATTTAAATTAGCCCTTTATTCTCTCAATTGGTATCAAAGCTAGGCCTCTTGTTTAAGACTTAATTGCCTAAGAGGAAATGACTAATCCATCGAGTTCATCTCACATTGAAAGTTTTGCAACCAATAGACCTCCATTTTTTGTGGGAACCGATTACTTCTATTGGAAAACTAAAATGACTTAGTTTTTACAATCAACCGATTTAGACGTATGAGACGTTATTGAAGATGACCCAACTTTTCCTTCAAAACTAGTTGATGAAGTCATGGTTCCAAAACCCAAGCAAGAATGGGATGAGCATGATAGAAGAAATTTTCAATTAAATGCTAAGGTCGTTTATACTTTGTCATGCTCTATGAATATAAATGAATATAATAGAATATGTCAATGTAAATCGACTAAAGAGATTTGGATATTACTTGAAATAACTCATGAAGGAACAAATCAAGTTAAAGAGTCAGAAATCAATTTACTTGTTCATAGGTATGAATTGTTTTTTATGAAAGATAATGAAACTATTGTTGAGATGATCACTAGGTTCACCAACATTGTCAATGGTCTTGAAGCCTTGGGAAAGACCTACAAGGAATCCAAAAAAGTGATGAAGATCTTGAGGTCACTTCCATCAAAGTGGCATACAAAGGTCACCGCAATTCAAGAAACCAAAGACTTGACCAAGCTATCTTTGGAGGAGCTCATAGGGTTATTGATGACATATGAGATCAATTTGGCAAAGAAGCAACAAGAAGGGGAAGACAAAAGGAAGAAGAGCATAGCTCTCAAAGCTACAACTAAGGAAGAAGAAGAAGTTGAAGAAGATGAAGACTTAGCCCTCATCACAAGAAAGTTCAACAAATTCATAAAGGATAAAAGGTTTAGAGGAAGAAGGTTCACTTCTAGAAGAGACTTTTTTGAAAAGGAATCTTCATCTAATGGTGACAAGGAGAGATGAGAAGAGAAAAGAGACTTGGTGTGTTTCAAATGCAAGAAACCGAAACATACTGAATATGATTGTCCTCTTTACAAAAGTGAAGCCAAGAAAAGAAAGAAGAAGGCAATGATGGCCACTTGGAGTGAAAGTGAAGATGAATCCTCTAAAGAAGAAAATGAGAAAGAAGTGGCAAACATGTGCTTCATGGCAATAGATGAACTTGATGAGGTAAACTCTAATCTTAGTGATGAAGATATACATGATGCTTTTGAAAAGGAATCCACAATTGCAAGTCCTTCCACTACTTGCAACTTTAGTGAAAGAGAAAAACGCATTAGTAGTACATGCCCTTTAAGAAATGGTTCTCAAAAGAATTCAAATGCAAAAACTAAAAAGATTTGGATTGAAAAATCCAAGGTCACTAACCCTCAAGGACCCAAAAAGATACGAGTACCTAAATCAACTTGAATTTTATGTTGTAGGGTTCAAAGAAGGATAAGTGGTTCTTAGATAGTGGATGCTCAAGACACATGACCGGAGATGAATCAAAGTTTGCTTTTCTTACAAAGAAAAATGGAGGATATGTTACCTTTGAAGACAATGCAAAAGGAAAGATCATTAGTCAAGGCAACATTGGTAATGACACATCCTCTCTCATTGAAAGTGTTTTATTAGTAGATAGTTTAAAACATAACCTTTGAAGCATTAGTCAACTTTGTGACGAAGGTTTTAAAGTGATTTTTGAAGCATCTCATTACATTATCAAGGATATTCAAAATGATAAAATTATCTTCATGGATCATAGATGTGATAATGTTTACGCTATAAATATTTCAAAATATGATGGCCATGATAGATGTTTTTCAAGAATGCATGATCAAAGTTGGTTGTGGCAAAGGAGGTTGGGACATGCTAACATGGGCCTCATTTCCCAACTCAACAAAGATGAACTTGTTAAAGGCCTTCCCAAAATAAATTTTCAAAAAGATAAAATTTGTAAAGCTTGTTAAGTGGGAAAGTAAATAAAAAACTCTTTTAAAAACAAAAACTTCATTTCCACATCTAGGCCACTTGAGTTATTGCATATGGATTTATTTGGTCCCTCTAAGACACCAAGTCTTGGAGGAAAGTCTTATGCATATGTTATTGTGGACGACTTTCTAGATACACATGGGTCTTGTTTTTAAGTTAAAAGAATGAAACCTTTTATGAGTTTTCAAAGTTTTGCAATAAGGTTCAAAATGAAAAAAAATTTGCAATTACTTGTATAAGAAGTAATCATGGGAGAGAATTTGAAAATATCGATTTTGAAGATTATTGCAATGAGCATGGAATTGACCACAATTTTTCGGCTCCTAGAACTCCTCAACAGAATGGGGTAGTTGAAAGGAAAAATGGAACCCTTCAAGAGATGGCGAGAGCCATGCTAAATGAAAACAACTTACCAAAATATTTTTGGGCTGAAGCAGTTAACACATCTTGTTATGTTTGAAATAAAGTATTATTGAGGCCCATACTTAAGAAAACTCCCTATGAGCTTTGGAAAATAAGGAACCCAACATTAACTATTTCAAAGTCTTTGGATGCAAATGTTTTATATTAAACACTAAAGACAACCTTGGAAAATTTGATTCAAAATCGAATATTGGAATTTTTCTTGGTTATTCATCTTCAAGTAAAGCCTTTAGAGTTTTCAACAAAAGAACCATGGTTGTAGAGAAGTCCATCCATGTTATTTTTTATGAATCTAATAATTCTCTCCAAGAAAGAGAAAGTGTTGATGATGGTTTAGGTTTAGAGACCTACATGGGAAGATTGCAAATTGAAGATAGAAGACAATAAGAAGAAAATGAAGAGGATCTCAAGAAAGAAGAATCACCATTGGCACTACCCCCTCCTCAACAAGTGCAAGGTGAATCAAGTCAAGATCTTCCTAAAGAATGGAAGTTTGTCATCAATCACTCACAACATCAAATCATAGGTAATCCATCTAGTGGGGTAAGAACTAGATCCTCTCTTAGAAACATTTGCAATAATCTAGCTTTTATCTCTCAAATTGAGCCTAAAAATATAAATGATATTTTAGATGATGAAAATTGGATGATTGCTATGCAAGAAGAGTTAAATTAATTTGAAAGAAGTGAAGTATGGGAATTAGTACCAAGAGCTTCAAATCAAAGTATTATTGGAATTAGATGGGTTTTTAGAAATAAAATGGATGAAAATGGCATAATTGTTATAAACAAAACAAGGTTGGTACCCCAAGGTTTTAATCAAGAAGAAGGGATAAATTATGAAGAAACCTTTGCCCCCGTAACTAGGTTGGAAGCCATTAGGATGCTACTTGTCTTTGCATGTTTTAAAGACTTTGTTTTATCAAATGGATGTGAAAAATGCTTTTTTAAATGGTTTTATAAATGAAGAAGTATATGTTGAACAATCACCCGGCTTTCAAAGTTTCAACTTTCCTAACCATGTTTTTAAACTTAAAAAGACACTTTATGATTTGAAACAAGCACCTAGAGCATGGTATGAAAGATTGAGTAAATTTCTTTTGGAAAATGATTTTAAAATGGGAAAAATTGACACAACTCTTTTCATAAAAACCAAAGAAAATGATATGCTCTTAGTTCAAATATATGTTGATGATATCATTTTTTGTGCTACTAATGTCTCTCTTTATAAAGAATTTGCTAAGTGCATGCATAGTGAGTTTGAAATGAGCATGATGGGAGAACTCAACTTCTTCCTTTGACTTCAAATCAAGCAACTAAAAGAAGGAACCTTCATCAATCAAGCAAAGTATATAAGAGATCTTCTCAAAAGGTTCAACATGGAGGAAACCAAAACAATGAAGACTCCAATGAGCTCAACCATCAAGTTTGATAAAGATGAGAAAGGTAAATCCATGGACTCTACTATGTATAGAAGCATGATAGGTTCTTTGCTATACATGACCGCTAGTAGACCCGACATTATGTATAGTGTATATTTGTGTGCTAAATTTCAATCTTGTCCTAAAGAATCTCACTTAAGTGTCGTAAAAAGAATCCTCAAATATTTGAAAGGGACAATGGACATAGACTTATGGTATCCTAAGAGTAATAACTTTGAATTAATTGGTTTTTCGGATGCTAATTTTGTTAGTTGTAAGGTTGAAAGAAAAAACACTAGTGACACTTGTCATTTCTTAGGACACTCACTTGTTTCATGGCATAGTAAGAAGCAAAATTCGGTCGCTTTGTCAACAGCGGAAGTTGAATACATAGCAGTTGGTTTATGTTGTGCACAAATCCTTTGAATGAAACAAACACTTAGTGATTTTGATTTATCTTTTGAGTATGTTCCCATTAAATGTGATAATACCAATGCCTAAGTATATAAAAAAATCTCGTACAACACTTCACGACTAAGCATATAGAGATTAGACATCACTTTCTTAGAGATCATGTACAAAAAGGTGACATAACACTTGAATTTATAAGCACTAAAGATCAACTTGTTGATATCTTTACAAAACCTCTAAGTGAAGAACAATTTGTTGATATTAGAAGACAATTAGGGGTGATTTCTTTATGATCAAATGTTTGCTTAATGAATTCTTGATGAATATACCTTCTGATTGCATAAATTCCATGTCATATGCATCATATAGACATATACTTAGATAATGGTCAAATTTCAACCAAAAATAAAAAATTCCCTTGGCATTGGGCATAAAAATTGGGGATTTCAACTGAAAAGGGCAAGTCAAAAAATTGGGGATTTCAACTGAAAAGGGCAAGGAGAGGATCACAAAATGAAAAAGTGCGCAAAATTGAAAAGTCAAAATCATTCACCGCATTGACCAGGCAGTCAACCGGTCCTCGTTCGGTCGGCCGGTTTGTCGGGGTTTGGGAATATTAAGAGACTCCCGCGTTCTGTTTTCTGCACCTTTCTCCTCAGTTTCTTCAGGGTTTTTCTGGTTTTGGCTTCTAGAGACTGATTTCAGTGCGTTTTGGACCGATTGACCTGATTTTGGGAGAGTTTTGAAGACTTTGAAGGCTAGGGTTTCCGTTTTGGGTGGTCTTCTCTTCCTTAGGTGCGTCACAGTCAGCTTCAGCACCGTTGCCTCTCCATTTCAGTTTGTCAGGGTTTCAGGTGTGAGCCTTACCAGCTCTCTCTCTTCATCTTGCTCAATCCCCGTCTTCTATAGCCCCTAAGCGAGAGCCCGCGACCTCTAAGGCATAGGGCAAGTGCCCAGCTGAGCCGTCTCAGTCAGAGGCACGCCGAAAGGCGCAGTTTGACACCACCTTGTTCAGTTCCGTGGAGGACTACTAGCGATACAAACAACACTTTGCTTAGAGACGAGTAGTTCCCGGGAGAAATATTAATTTTCCCCAACTTCAGCACTTCGGATTCGAGGGTTAATTCACTAAGATGGGTTGGTTGTCCGCGGTTACTATTTCTGAGTCGATTTTCCCGACTTTGGTACGAGCTTTTTACTTAAGGGCGACTTACGGCATGGGTGGCCCGATCATTTCTACTGTTAGAGGAGTTGATATTCATCTGGACTAGGAGAGCATCTGTCGTATCTTTGATAATGTTCCGGTTGGACTCAGAGTATACGAGTCCAAGATGTGGCCCACTGTGCCGGGATTTGAGCCTAGAGAGGCCATTCAAAGGATTTGTGGACTTCCAGACCCCCACAGGATGGGCAAACCCTCAGCACAAAGCATGACGGTCATCAGTAGAGTACTACACCATATGTTGTGCTTTATTTTTTTACCACGGGGTGGACATCGAGATGAGGTCTCTTATTATGAGGCATTCCTTATAGACTCCATTATGACTGGGAGACGGATCCATCCATTTGAGGTATTTGATGATGATACACATGATCGCATGTTGTGAGAGCACGACTCATGTACTCCCCTATGGCCGCTTCCTTACCAGAGTATTCAAAAATGCCGGCGTCGACCTAAGTAAAGAGACGGATTTTGAGGCCCCCAGCACATATGCTAATTATGATGATCAATCCATGGGGAGGATGAAATTTGAGAAGGCCCAAGATGGTTCTTTGGTGAGAAAAGCAGAGAGAGCACTAGCACAGGCCTGGGAACAGGGACAGGCACATCTTGGAGTTGAGGAGGAGGCAGAGATTCGAGAGATGGAGGGTGGAGTAAACCCTCAGAGTGGCTATCAGTAGAGAGGGCCCGAGCTTGACATTCCTCCACTCTAGACAGAGGGTGTTCAGTTTGAGGCTACCTTCTTTGAGCCGATGATGATTGAGTCGACTTTTACAGAGGGTTCATCTACTCAACCATCATACACTGAGCCTTCCTGCTCTAGACCTGCATTCACTGAGCCTACTCATATTGAGATACCACATCCTCAGGCACCTCTTGCTCCTAACCATGCTCTATAGGTGGATTTATCTGTTCAAATCAACTCTCTTGGCACTCGCATGGAGGAGCTTGTTGTGGTTAGTGATACACGTTTCTACTCCATGGAGGATCGTATGGATCAATATCAGGCTAGTTTCACTTCATAATTTGAGTATCTCCAGCAGAGGATTGAGCGTATTGAGGATCGCTTGGAGTATTAACATGAGGAGATGATGGCTTATCTGCTTTCTGTGTTTCCACCTCCTCAGCTTTGATTCATTAGAGACCCCATTTTTTTCCTTTTTGATGTTACCAAAAGGGGAAGATATTTTAGGATCTAGAAGACTAGATATAAGAGACTCACACATGCATATCTTTTTGTTTGGATCGTACATATTAGACATTGATACAGTTGACTTATGATATATGATATGCCTATATATTTGATGACTTACATTGTTTCTTGTTACAATTTCTATCTAATATGTCTTGATCATCTTGTTTTTAAGTTCTTAAATTTTGATTGTTGATCCATGATTGGTTTGAGGGGGAGATTCTTCTTCTCCTAGATGATCAAGGTTTGTCATCATAAAAAATGGGGAGATTGTTAGCCCAATGGTTCTCCTAATCATGTTTTGATGATAACAAACCATGGTTAAGTTACTAATTGATTTGAATTATAAAGAATTTCAGGTGTTAGTTTGGAAATTCATCAAAGGACCTAATGGATGCAAGATCAAGACTTTTGAAAGACCTTTAATCATAGGAAACATATGTAAGATGAATGCATGGGTGCACTTAGGATTTACATATCATTTCATGCATCTTTGAAAAACTCGATTTATGCTTTAAAATTACATTTCCATCAAAATCCGAGATCTATCAAATGAACGTTAGGCAAAACGTTTTAAAATTGACATATTATTTTACCTGAAAACCTTACCTAGGTGTTAGAAGCAAAAAGACAAAAAAAAAAAAAAAGGTTTTCGGGCCAAAAATGGTGAACCGGTCGAGGCACTGGCCAAACTGGCTTAATCGGCTAAGGTACCGGTCAACTGGTTACTCCTTCTCTTACAAGGTCCGGTCGAGAGATGCAAAAAACACTCTCTTTTCCAGTAGCCTTTCTTTCCCGGTCGAGAGTAACGGTCACCTATCAAGCATTAAATGCTCTAATGGCTAGTGAACCAGTCGACCCCCCAACTCGATCAGTCGAGGCTACATTTTGGTTTTTTGGCTCCCGAGGTTAGAAACCTATAAATAGAGAGCTCCACTTCATTTATGAGTAAGAGAACACCTGTATTTATTTGTTACCTACTTGTTTTTACCATAAAAGCTCTCATTCTTTTCTTGGTGCATGAAATCTTCATTTGCATATTCTTTAGTGTACCCTTGTGATTCATCCTAACCCTTGAGTTGTATTTGAGTCATTATTAAGCTATGTTGAGAGATTCATATTTGTTAATTGAGTGTTAAAGCCTTCAAGAGAGTAGAGACTTGAAGAGATTGTGTAAGAGCCCATTGGAGCCGGAATCCAAGTGTAAAAATTGATTAGAAGCTTGGTTGAAGCTTCAAGTATAAATAGAACCCTCACTCGATTAGGAGTTTGAGGAGAGTAGATGTAGGCAAGGAAGTGTCAAACCACTATAAATCTAAGTTTGCTTTCTATATCCTCATCTCTTTATATTTGTGATTCTTGTGCTTAATTTTATTGTGTTTAAAAAGATTTTTTTTAAACTCCAATTCAACCCCCCCTCTTGGGTGTTTTTATCCTTCTAGATTAACCCTTTATTTTCTCAAATACAACTGCCCTAAAAGTACCTTAGCTATGATCTTGTACAAACTAGTAACCAAACTGATAGGTCTATAAAATCTGAGATTCTATTGGTTTGACTCTTTTTTGGCACTAGAGCAATGAAGGTTGCATTAGTGCTCTGATTAATTATCCCATTATTGTGAAACTCTAAGAACACCCTTAAAAGATTGTCCTTAATTGTCTCTTAACACTCCTGATATGACACAATGGTGAAGCCATCTGGGCCAAGGGCCTTTTTCTTATTTAAATGCAACACGACATTTTGAATCTCTTATTGTGAAAAAGGGCGATCCAGCCAATTAACATTCTTTGTTGAAATGGGAGACCAATCCAAGCCTTCTATCATCCATGAGCCACCTAAAGGTTTGGAGAATAACTTCCCAAAATGAAGTTTGATCTCCTCCGAAATGCTTTCAATGTAATCTAAAACTATCTCATCCTCTAACACCAAGGACTTGATGAACTTCTTATTCTGCTTACCATTGGCCACCTTATGAAAAAATTTAGAATTACAATCAAGGACCTGATGAACTTCCTATTATGCCTACCATTGGCCACCCTATGAAAAAATTTAAAATTACAATCCCCTTCTCTTTTATCCATTTAACCCTTGTTTTTTGCTTCCAGAACACCTTTTCCTTTAACAACACCTTTTCCTTTGACTTGACAAACTATAACTTTTTCATGAATTTGTGACCTTCCCATCATTCAAACCAACACTCATTCCACCAACAATCGAAATTTTCCTTGAAATTTGATAAAACAACCACATGTTATCAAATCTAAAAGGTATTGGCCCCTAATTAAAAGGATTGATGTCTAAAACAATTAGACAATGATTCGATGTCTCAATCTAGAGAGTGTTTCTTGGATGCTTTGAGGGAATCCCTGCTCCCACTCACTTGAAAACAAAAATCTATCCAACCTCTTGCAAACGGGGTTTTCTTACAAATTTGACCAAGTGAAAGAAGTATTCTTAAAAGGAGGATCAATTAACTCACTTTCCCTATAAAATCATCAAAATCCCTCATACTTAGGGTTAACTTGGAACCTCCTAACTTTTCTAAAATTCTTCTTATAACATTAAAATCCCCAGCAACACACCATTTCGGACAAGCTAAAACAGAAATATCTTGAAGCTCCGCCTAAAAGTCCTTTCTAAGGTGGAGAGTACTAGAAACTGAAGTGAGCCAAAAAAATCTTTCTTCCTTTGATTCCAACTTTATTGTTGCTAAGAAAGACCCTAGGACAACCTCTAAGCACTTAAACTTCAAACATCCCAAAGGATTGTCATACCTCCTGAAGCCCGGATAGTTGGGAGAACAACTCATTCTTTGTTCCTGGCCTTCCACACACTACTCATAAACCTCCTGTCGCATGACTCCCTCTTTATTTCTTGCAACAGAACAACATCCGGATTTTCATGGCCAAGAAAATCCTTTACTACCCTTCTCTTCTTTCTAGAACCAAGACCTCTAGTATTCCAACTGATGATATAAATAAGTGTAAAAAAATTAGTTAACCAAATATAAATAATTAAACAATTCAAAAAGTGATATAAATAAGTGTCAAAAAATTAATAATTCATCGTGAAGTTTTGAATTTCATCTTTTTTTTAAAAAAATAAATGAATATAAGTGGATTTGGAAGAACTTAGTTAACCAAATATATATTAATTAAAAAGAATTTGGATAACTTTAATTTCAAGTTATTTTCTAGTAGGACTTTTTTTAAATAATTGAATATTAATTGCATTTAAAGTTATTTGATTGCAAGACACTTTTTTAAATAATAGAATATTCATTGCTATACTTTTATCTTTTCAAACAACTAAAAATTAGCAATTAAGTTTTGAGTAAGTGATGTTTAGAGAAAATATATGGATTTTTAGACTTCAAGGTGTCCAATTACCTACCCCCCTCCCATCTTTATTCATTCAGAATTTAGTAAAGAAACAGCTAGCTCAAACAAAAGAACACAAAGTACATTAATACCTGCTTCCGTAATCTCGACCTCCTAGCTGACTCCCTGTTAGATTGTTTCCTCTTTTGTCTTTTGAGTTCACGTTCATCCTGTCAAAACCAAGAGGTCTAATTAAGTGAATAAGGATTTCATAATATGCTTATCATTTAATTGTTTAGAGCTGATAATAGTTGTAGAAATGTAGGGATGTCAACAAAGCACATTCAGGTGAATCACCACCATCCCAACCTTGCCTCTATTAACTAAATACATCCCCATAGCCATCCCAAATCCAAAGTAGGGTGGGGCTATGGCAAGGCAGGAAATTAGACTACCATACCTTTACACCCTACCTTGTTTTAAAATTTTCAATTATTTTAATATAAATAAATAAATTTCTTCATAAGTTTTTATATTTCATTTTTATTTAAATGTATTTTACATGCATTTAAAAAAAAGATTATTTTATTTTACTGTATCCTTGGCCATTTAAAAATATTCAATTATTTTAGAATAACTATAGTTCAAAAATAAATAAATTAAGTTTTCACAAAATTTTAGATCTTACTTTTTATGAAAAGATAACTAACAATTTTATTTTACATGTGTTCAAAAAAAGAAAAAATTTAATTTGATTCTTTTAATTCCATTTTGTATATAATGAGGGAAGGGTGGGGCAAGAAGTGGTATAACACCAAACCCAGCCTGCATTTTACAATCAAATCTCAAACCCGCCCTAAACCCTAGTACATGTCCTATCAGGAGAAAATAAAAAATAAAAAATAAGAAAAGACAAATAACAAAAAAAGAAAAGAAAAGAAAAGAGCTTAGAAAAATGATAATAATAAAAACAACAGCAAGATTTCGTACTTGAATCCACTGGTCAGGCATAACGCCTTCACGCCCAACCATTGCTGCTGGAGCAACAGAAGATGAGATGCCAGATGGATTTGGTCTCAGTTTCGTAGCTCCAGAGCCCCCAGGAGATGCACTCCATAAGTCCATCCCAATATTTAGATTAGTTGCAGGCATAGATATTACAGGCTTCCCAGGAACTGAAGCCTGAACACTTGTTCCAGAGATGTTATTCTGTGCATTGGCTGCCAAGCAAGTTATGTCATTACAAAATCATGGCAACAAAGCAAACATAGGCAGTTCGAAGATGTGGAGAAAAATACCATCAGCAAGCATCTGATTGAAACTTCCCTTCTTACTAGAAGCAAATTCCTAAAGAGAAGAAATTGAGTGTGTGTTAACTTTTTTTATTTTTAATGGGCCAAATGTTGTTTAAGTAAAATTAACTGTGTT
This sequence comes from Vitis riparia, assembly GCF_004353265.1. Taxonomy (NCBI): domain Eukaryota; kingdom Viridiplantae; phylum Streptophyta; class Magnoliopsida; order Vitales; family Vitaceae; genus Vitis; species Vitis riparia. The sequence goes on along the minus strand of NC_048434.1, from coordinate 18,427,165 downwards.
AAATTAAAGGAAAAAGAAAACATTATCGTAACACTTTAGACTAGGCCATTTTGATAGAGAAAATTGACGCTCCAACACTGTTCAGAGGATCTGAGTTTGCCCTCAGCATGCATAAACTGGGCAACATGGGCCACCCAAATAAGTTGTAAAAGTTTCAGCCAGTTCTTTAGCCATTCAAATTAAATAAAAGTATAAAAAAAAACACGTACTTGTTGGTTAGTATTCTCATCACTTGCATCTGATGAACCCTCACTTCCACTTTCAGCACTGTTGACAACCAAATTTACAATCAGAAAGAGGGAAACAATGAAGAGATGACATGGAAGGTGAAAATCTTGAAGCACAATTAATGAGAGGGAATGAAAGCAATATGGAACATGTGAAAAATAACAAATAAAAATTTCACCAATATAGGCCAACATACCTTGGTGAGGCACCATCATTTCCTGAGCCTGAAGCTGCCTTTCCACTCTCGCCACCCTTAACAGTATTTCCTGATGTTCCTTTAGATTTCTTTGCTGAAGCCTTGTCTTTTCCCTCAGGGCCTTTCCCTTCCAACTCAGGGTTTAAATGTGCTGCACTTGGAGCCTACAAACAGATACAGCAAACCAGATGCGCAACTTAAAAGTTTTCCAGAGGTAAAAAGGTGCATTCAATTTTTTTACAGCAACAAAAGATGTACATAAAGCTGGAAATTTGGGATATTGAATAATGAAAAGGAGATTAAGATTACCGTGGCCAAATTAGGATGTGCATAAACACCTCCTGGAGGATATAAGGCTGAGTATGGAACTGGCGTTCCATATGGAGGAATTAAAGGATGCTGGAAATCATCAGTGGAGAAAAAAATAAGAGTTTTTCTCATTTAGGATAGTCAAAGGGTTGTTCTATTGTCAAATCACGCAAACCGATATACAATATTTTTCTATTTCAAAAAATCATAATTATCAACATCACCTGGCTTCCCCACAGATATGGATGGGGAGTTGGAGAAGCAACAGAGGGAGCAAAAAAGGGAGGTGGTGTAGCTCCAGGACCATAATAAGCCTAAAAAAGGAGCAGCTCTGCTGTGAGCTATAGACCCTTTAACTAGTTCTCTAACAGACAAATTCATTAATACACAATGACACAATTGGACCCTAAATATCTTTGTCACAAACCTGCATAGAGCTCGACCACTCAGGATATGAGGGCGTCGTTGGCATTTCCTGTGAACACCAAGGACAATGGTAAATACGTGCATAAGTGTGTGTGTGAGAGAGAGAGAGAGAGAGAAAGAGAGAGAAAGAACCTGAGCTGAAGAAGTTGGTTTGGAAGGCTTAGTAGGTGTGGTATCTTCCCCAGCCCCCATTCAGATCAGCAGGACATCAACTCCTTAAAAACCCCTTAATTACAACTGCCTATCACCAGATTCTTATATCTTTAGTAGTTTCTATTCAGCCTGAAAAAAAATCAAATCAAATAATATATATATTAAAATCTCATATTTTCATGTAAAAAATAAGTATCGGTAACATTCACAAGTGAACAGAAGCAACATTTTAGGATTAAATATAAACATAAAATTGCAAAACCAAGATCTCCTCCAGAGCCCACCCCCACAAATAATATGGCCGCCTAGTACTCAAACTACAATTAGAGAAAATAATGACATGCCATGGAGAGCAACTCAATTCCTCAAATAACTCTGGACAAAGACTTCTTTTTAATAGGCCCTCTGGACAAAAACTATTTAACTTTTTTTATAATTAATTAATTAATTATAAATAATAATAAATAAATAAAAAACTAGAGACCCAATAGATCCTTTCTATTAATTAAAAAAGATCAAGTAGGACAAGACACCCTTCCATAATGTACAAATTTAGATCAAGGCAAGGGAATCAAGGGAATAGATTCCTTGACACAGAACCATGTAGTTGAACAAACAAGAGAAATTACAAGAAGTGAAGCAACATTTGAGACAAACATTAGACAGACTCAAGGAGGCACATAATCTGAAACAAAACATACCAACTGTTTTACTCCTCTTTTAAGTAGCTCATTTGTCATCTGATTAGCTAAGTGAGGAACCCATCAAATACAACATGCCAACTCTATAAGGATATTGAATCCATGAACCTCTTTCCTTTTTAGCCACCCATGAGATAACAACAGTAGAATCTCCCTCTATGACAAAATTCAACAATCCCAAAGCTTTTGTTTGTATAAGGCCCTCCAAAAGCACTACAATCTCGACCTCAATAGTAAAACCATCACCTATAGGTTTAGAGTATGCTTTGATAATTGAACCTTGATGATCTCTAATCACACCACCAATCCCAAGTTAAAGTTGCTTTGGGGTGCCCAAAGCACGTCTATCGAAATTTAATTTAACTACTCCTTCAATGGGCATTGACCATATTTGTGAGGTCTTCCTGACCAACCTCCTTGACTTGCATACAAGCTGCCAATCTAGCAATATAAGGCTTAAGGGTGTGCCTCTAAGGGCCTTGCTAGTATGGACAAAAAGAAAGGAAGAAGAGTAAAATAAGTCCCAAATAGCATCCACTATCCTCCTAGTATCCTAAAAAATCCTCATATTCCTTTCCCACTAGATTGACTAAATCATACTAAGGTTTGTAATACCCCATAGAACTTTTACATGATTCCCAAAGCCTTTGAAGGAGATAGGCATCATCTCCACCATTGAACATGGTGGCACCCAATCCATTCCCACAAGGTTAAATAATCTAAACCATAAGTCCAAAGCTACCGGATAGTGAAGGAAAAGATGATCAATTGATTCCCCACTCTTCTTGCACATAATGCACCACTTTGGATCAAGAGTCTTGAGGGGCCCCCGCTTCTAGAGCATATCATTGGTATTAACCCTCTTACTAGCCACAAGTCATACAAAAGCCTTAACTTTAGAGGGAACTTTAGATTTCCAAATAGCTAAGTTGGATCAAAAGCAATAGAGAATGAATGTAAAAGGGCTCTAAAGAAAGAACTAATTGAGACCAATCCTAATGAGGTTAAAGACCAAACTCTCACATCAGGGTAGGAAGGTGATAGATACATATGGGCTACATAAGACATTGATCAAGCTAGTTCCTCAAATTCTTGATCCCTGAGATTTCGATGAAAGTTAAAATTTCAAGTCGGGTAGGTAATGACGGTACAAAAGCAATGAAAATAGAGAAGTCTCTCAATCTCTCCATGTTAAAATGATTTGGGTATTTACTACAAAATAGTAAATCACCACGCCAAGTATCTCCCTAAAAGCGAATTTTTTTACCATCACCCATAGAGAAACAAATGAAACTAGAAAAATCACGAAAGGTTTAGGCAATAGCCTTCTAGCAATGTGGCCACTTGACAACAATGCTGGTATCCCAACCATTAGAATGTGGCCCATAGATAGTCAAAATGACCTTATGCCATAACGCATTATTCTTCCTAGGAAACCTCCACGATCACTTTACTAAGAGGGCTCTATTTCTCAAAGAGATCTTGCCTACACCTAAACCCCCCTACTTAGGTTTACATGCCAAGTTCAACCCAACAAGGTGATCTCTCTTACCTTCCCCCACCCCTAACAAAAGAAAATCTCTTCGCAATTGCTCAATACCATTAGCGAACTAGAATGGAACTTTGAATACTCAAAGGAAATATGTACAAATAAGAGACAAGAAGGGAGTTCACAAGAGTTGTTTGACTGCTAGAAGATGGATATACTTTCTTCCACCCATTTGATCGTTTGGAAATCCAATCTATAAGGGAGTTCACAAAAGTTATTCTATCCCTAAAAGATAGATATACTTTCTTCTAACCATCTGATCGTTTGGAAATCCAATCTATAAGGGAGTTCACAAGAGTTATTCTATCCCCAAAAGATAGACATACTTCATTCCAACTATTTGATTGTTTGGAAATCCTATCTATGATTGGATCCCAAAAGGAAACTACTCTTAGATTCCCTAAAGAGGTTAAGGGCCATTAGAACAAACAAAATGTAATAAGAAAGCTAAAGCCTAAACTTGGTCATGGTTTATATTGATACCCAACAAAGTGCTCTTGTCCAAATTAATCTTGAACCCGAAGACCCACCTAAAAACCATCAAAAATTAATTTTAGGTTTTGCAAGTCAAGAGGTTTGGCTTGTGAAAAACTATTAAACTTTGTCATTGATTTTGCTGAAATATTTATCATTTGTAGTCAAATAATTTATACACGTAATACATTTGACATAACATATCTTTGAATTCCATATACTTTAGGCTATACTTGTTCCCAAAAAATTTTAGGGAAAATGCAAAGGAAATAAAGTAAAAAGAAAAAGTAAAAGGAAAGGAAATTCGAAGGAAAAAAAATTATATTTAAAGCTAATAAATTATTTTTATATACTACTTCAAACTCGTTGAATTTATTTTAACCTTTTTATATAAAGATTAAATAAGTAGAAAATGTATAAGTTTCTAACCAATTTTAATTATATTTGATTTTATTTTGTATTTCCCATAATAAAACCAAACATAAAAAAATCATTTTCCTTAGCTATGTTTGGTTCCAAAAACATTTGAAGGAAAATACAAGAAAAAGAAAATAAAGAGGACATACAAAAAAAAAAATGTAGGAAAATAAAAAATAAATTTAAAGTTAATAAATAATTTATGTATACTTTTTCAAACTCATTTCATTTATTTTTCGTTGTTTATATAAAAATTAAATAATTTAAAGTTATATAAATTTCTAGCTAATTTTAATTATATTAGATTTTTTTTCCTGTATTTTTCATTGTAAACGAAACATGAAAAAATCATTCTCCTTAAGATATTCTTCCTTTCCTTAGTACTTTCCAATTTTTTTTTTCTTTCTTTAAAACTTTCATGAACCAAACATAGCATTAATGTTTGTAGAATATTGACTAACATGATTCATCAAAGTAACGGTAATACCACCATATTTAGTATTATAAACTTCAAAACAACTTATGCATCTCTTAGAATATTCCCCAAATGAAAATTCAAAGAATATACATCCTACTAGTGGTTCAGCATAGTGTCACTGTTAATGCATAAATAGACAACACTTGATTTTTCTTTAAAAGAAAAACTCATTAAACAACTCTGAATGCAGGAAATGCACAGTGACGTCAAATTCAGCAGCCTAAAATCTCCAGTACGGATAGTTCAACACCATAATTTATTTTTTTTCAGTTGTATGAAACATTGCCTAAGTATCCCTCTAGCTCTGCTACATTAAATTAACAATCCCTGTCAGATGCGTAATAACGACTAACAAGAGCAAAATTCGGTCCATAAAAGACTGTATACGCAAGAACCATGGCAATAGGCAAATCATAAGCCAAAGCAACAAAGCCATTGGAAAACATTTAACTACACAGTGCACAAATCCATCATTATATAGGGACAAAATCTTCAAACGTGTCCAGAGGCATAGATTTCCTACGGATAGGCCCGAAAACGAAGGTGCACGACAAGAATTCGCAGTTCATTGAAAGTAGAGCTGGAGAACTATAAATGAAAATTCAGGAGCACACCATAATGAATTTTAATTTGAAGAAATAAACTCGGCCTCAATTGCCCCCAAGACTAAATAAAAAATTAAAAATTAAAAATTATATCAGTCCGAGTAACAAGAATTTCGAATCTCCAATTCAAACAACAATTTTGAATATAGAGAGATGGAGAGTAAAACCTGGTTGAAAGGCGACTGAAGAACCAGGTAGAAGAGGTGGTGGTGGTGGTAGGCGAAACCGAAAAAAGCCGCTAGGTGAGATTGATTTGTGAACAATAGCAGACAAGCTAGGGTTAGGGAATAGGGAAGAGGCAAATCTGAGCAGCTGAAAAGAGAGGGAGGGAGGGAGGGAGGGAGGGAGGGGCAGCAGCACTAGCACTAACAGCAGAGGTGGAGAGAGAAGGATTCCGATTCCCTCCGAGTGTTGGGATTTGGAAGAGGAGGTGATCTGGTGTGGGTGTAGGTGTGGCTGTCTCCTATAGGCGGAAGCTGGGACTCAGTCCTGCGGCCGTAGGGTTTGGCAGATGACACGTGACCTAATTGAGGTTTCCAGCTGTCATCCTCTCACTGGAACAATATGACTAGGCACATTTCCGAAAGAAAACGGATAACCTAAAATAAATACAAGTGGAATACTGTCTTTGCTCTGCTGTCCTCCCCCTCCCCATTGGACTTTGCTTCCCTCTTCTTTTGTTTTTTTTACTTTTTCCATTTCTTTTTCTTTTGGCTCTTTTAAAGACTCTTGGCCCACAGCACGCTGCTGGCCCACTACCATTGAATTGGCTTGGCTTGGAGCTTCACCTAATCCCTCTATTCCTCTAAACCCTTTACGCACTTTTTCGTTGTCAATAACCATTTAATCTATAAATTTTTTTAAAAATTATTATAAAAACCATTATATTTATCCAAAATAATTAAAGTTTAGTAGTTTTTTTTTTTTTTTTACTACAACTACATACACATTACATTTTCAACAAATTTTGCCACACTACATACATGACCGCCTTTTTAATGACTTTTGCTTATAAAATATTATTTCACGGTAAATCCTCAAAAGCAAATGATAAGATTTTAAGATGTTGGAGTAAACCAAAATATATCAATTAATACATCTTAAACCTTTCAAGAAAATATTAAGAAGATGGAATAAATGTTGAAGTTTTAGATTTAACCAGTTTTGGATTCAACCAAAAGACAATAAAATAAGATATTACAATAATTTAATTGAAAATACATTAATAAAATTTTGTGGTTGGTTTTCAGTTTCCGGAATCAATACATTTAAAGGTGTTGAAACATAATAAAAAAACTTCATTCTTTCTTTCTTTTTCCAATTTATTTTGTCTTTTCCTCTTTCCAATTATCTCATTTTGTATATCATTATTTTATAAATATTTACATTAATAATAGTATTTTAAATATCATGAACTATTAAATAATTAGTATACATATTATACCATTTCTTAAAATTACAAAAATGGCTTGGGAAGAATATGGGATGCATTTTAATTAATGTTTGATTTAAATCTTGAGAATCACTCGATTAGAATAAGAAAGTGTACATTTTCTTATCAAACAGGAATTAAAATATAAATAAATTTCTGACACAATATAAATAATTTGACAATAGATACTATTTCAAGAAGGGGATGTAATAATATAATTTGCAACAAAAGGTAAATGACTATTTTTTTTCATTCTTTGGAATTTTATCTTAACCCAAATTTATTTTGCTGACTCATTCTAGTTATCTTAATTCAAACGTCCAATTTCATTAAAATAAAAATTAAAAATAAAATAAAATAAATGATTCTGGTTAAGTGGGGTTCCAAGTTGAATGTTCTTTAAAATGTAGTTGGGAGTTGGTTGCCAACTAAGCTGAAGTCAAACCATCAAAATTATTGCTCAATAAAAACATGTTACACAGTTAATAAAAGAGAATACATTAGTTTTTTTTTATCAAATTAAATTCATAAATAATAAATAAGTTCATATTGTTAGTCATTCATGTCTTCTCCATTTAACACCAAAACACACATACAGAATATATTAATCTATCAGTCTTTAGATAGGAACCAACCTGAATCCATTTTGACGCTTTTGATGAAGAGGTATCGATCTTCTAAGGCTGATGGAGGGCACCACCTTTCTCTGATTCTCTCAGGCAATGGGAGCGGGAGAGAGAGCGGTTCTATTCTTTCAAAAGGATGTGATAATCCAAAAGACACAAGCCGAAACCCTTTTATACCTTCCTGTCTTAGGGACCATACCCATTAGTTATTGGGCCTCACGGGCCTTAGGCCCATCATCTAAAGCCCATGATTGCATTGGGCTCTACACATAAGGTGTCCCATACCCTTAAAACGAACATTAAATCAAATGTCTATAATTCGAATAGCTTAATCATGAATCATTGATTAAGAATGCGTGAGTCCATATCTTAACGCATATTATAGAAAAATAAGTTAAATAAATCGACTTAGGTAGTGTTTGTTTTTTTACTTCATTCTAAATAGAATTTTAATATTTAATAGTGTTAAAATATTTAATTTTTTGTTTATATTTTATTTTTATTAAACATTAAAAAATACTACCTTTTCCATTTAAAAAAAAATTATAATAAAATATAAAAAAAGTAGAAAAATAAACCACCTAAATCTGAAATCAAATCACTTTCAACAAAAAGCTGAAAAAATAAACACCCCATTACTCTTCTCAAATGTTATTAAAATAGTTCAAAAGATTGTAAAATATTGAAGGTGATAAATAAGTTAAAAATGTGCAAAATTACAAATATAAAAGAAAACACAATAAAGGTAATTTACTAAAAATCAAATAAAAGTGAATTGTATAATAACATATGAGAAGAATATTAATAATTGCACTCATTCTTTTTTTGTTTTATTTAAGCAATGTTTTATCATTTAATCATTTATTAGGGTTATAATTTAGTTGGATTTGTTAGATTGATGGTTTAACTCAAACTCTACCTGAATTAAAAAATAATCTACTTAAATATAATTAAACCTAGCCATTGACCCGAGTTATTGAGCTGAAGCCTAGCCCAACCCAACCTTATTCCTTTAAGTTGGGTTGAGTTTGGATTGATTAAGTTAGATTCTAGTTAGACTCTAATTGCATAACTTAAAATACATTTATAATATTTATATAAAAGTTTAAATAGTAAATAGAACTAATTTTAAAATAACAATTAATATATATATATATATATATATATATATATATATATATATATTATACTTTGATAATTCTTTTCTTAACCATCTAAAAATAAAATAAAATATTATTATATAGGATGATATATGTTATAAATATTATTGAAACATTAAATAAGGTTTTGGTTGAGATTGAGTTATTTGAACCTTAGCCTTGAACCCAACCAAAATTGAGTTAAGGATGAAAAAATTAACACAAATTCAACCTAAATATTAAAAATGATTGTTCAAAAAACATTATATTGATCTAAATTTCTACCCAAATTGCACCTCTATGATTTATGTATCGTATGAGATTTAGAAAGATTTTGTAAAATTTAGTCTTGTTTCATATGGGTTTTAAGTATAAAAAACATAATAAGAATATTAACTCAATTTTATATATAAGAAAAATTAATAGAAAAAAAATACAACCTGATAAAAAGAAGAAAAAAAAAAAGTAAAGAAAAAAATGAAAAAAAAATTACAACTATAACAAAGACTCCCATTGATATCAAATCACTACAAATTCTCTTTTGACAGATTTTACTTTTATGAATTCCATGCTTCAAATAATAATAATAAAATAAAAAATTTCACAGTAACCAAAATGGAGTCATATTAGAAATGGGACTGTTATGAACGACCCATAAAGCGCGAACAAAGGGGATCAACTTTCATTTAGTTCTAGGCCATCAACGGTTACTGCATAAAACATGAACAATGATACACAAGCAAAATATAATAGAGAGATGTCACTGCAAAAACAACATGCCACCAAACATTATATGCAACATGGCACTTCCCCTTCGGGAATCTTACTACTACGTCACCCTATCCTTCCTGTTTCGTAACATTACTATAACAGAACAAGAGATCCGAGAATTTAGCAAAAATTACTTACCATAACTAAATCGGATTAGCAGGGAAATTGAGAAAAAGAAAAAACACAAGCAGATTGGAAGCAGAGAGCCAAAAGTAATCATGACTGGGGAAGGAAATGGCATCAGATTGATTTGAAACTTTAGTTTCCTGTGATTTTTTTTTTTTTTTTCTCTTATTCTCTTTATTTTTATTTTTAAATTTTCATCCGAAATTCTGTACAACAGTTAACAATCACACAAAAGTTCGATCCAGACCGTCTTTTCCAGGGGTAGAAATATATTGTCATCTGCTTTGACACTCCATTTTACATTGAACCCAAACCTGTTCTCAGAGCCCCAACGAAATGAATCAAGATTCCCTCAATCAGGAAGGCAGTCATCAAAGCATCTGAGGAAACAAGGCAATGGACTCCTGGCCTTCATTTTCCCACTAACCTTGCTGATTGGATGATTGGAGCCTGCAGAGTCTGCAGTCACATTGCTTCTGGGATGCTCAATCTCAAAAGTCTGGGCTGGTGTAATTTGTGCTGAGCACAAGTTTTGGAGGAAGTCCACCAGAAAGTTTGTGATTTGCATGAATTCTGGTCGGTTTGCTGGGTCCTCTGCCCAACAGGACTGCAAGAATGGGGCAATATCCTGTGGAATGTTCTCCACGCTGGGCCTTTCATTCTGGAAGTTAGAGCAAAAATCCAATATTAAAGTACTCCAACCATTAGAAATTTGCTTTGAGGTAAAAGAAAACCATCAGGAGAAAATAAAAATAAAAATGCAGAAGATAGTAAACTCTGATTTCAGGTTATGCTTCATCAGGAGTTGGTTTTGAGAAATCTTCCGTTGGGCATGTAATTGATTATGAGGAAACCAGCTGGTGGCAAAAATTTCAAGCATTGTGGTTCAAGAAAGGTAATATAAATATGAAAATTTTCCATAGAATTGATAATGGCTACAAAAGAAGAAATCCTATCAGTAAAGCTAGAAGTTGGTGTGGCTATAATATGTCAACAGCTTGAGGCCGGGAATACAATCTTTCTTCAAGCATTTGAATTTCAATTGGAGAGGTTGGAAACCAAGTATTGGTGGAACATGTTTACCATATTAGTGTGACAGTTTGTGTGCAGTGTGTTGATCTTAGTGAAGAGGATGTTTCTTCCAGAGCTCCAGAGGATTATGACAAGGGGGTCCACTCTTCGCATCCTTTTGTGATGTTCATGAAAGGCTTAACTTGTCATTTTAATTAGGACTTTTAAAGGGGGTCTCTCATTCAAGGTTTCAAAGGCAGGAGAATGAAGGTGCATGGTGCTAAAATTTCACATATATTGTTTGTGGTTTTCACTCTAATGTTTTATAGTGCACAGTTGCTATATATTTGATGCACACTCATTTGCTTTGAAGCTTTTTATGGGCTTAGAATCAATTTCTATTCAAGCAAGATTATTCCCATAAAAGAGCTGAAGTAAATGGAGGCTCTTGCTCTACTGCTTAGGTGTTTGGTTGGTAAACTCCTGTCCACTTATTTGGGTTTTTTATTACTTGCTCTTTTTGAACCTGCATTATGCAAACTTGGTAATTAAGTGGTTAAAAAATTGTTTAAAATCGTGGAAGAAATAATATTTTATTCAATGAGGATACACTTTTCCAGGGCACTATTTCAAGTTTGCTGAATTACTTCATGTTTACCTATACACTGTCAACTCAATTCATCCAAGGTTGGAGAAACCACAAAGGGGTCCTTTTGGAGTGATGGCCAAGGAAGCAAATTGTCTCATTTGGTTAAATGATCTTTTGTGTGTTATCCTAAAAAGGCAGGAGGTTTGGGAACTAAAAATTTGATGGTTCTAAATAAAGCACGACTTGTGCATGTTTATGGGGTAAAGGGATAGATCTTGGAGGAAAAAGGAAGTGGTAGGGGATGGGGGTGGGTCTTCAGGCTAGAGTATGTAGACATCTATCTGGAAGGATCGAACATCCTCCTTCATCCACAGCCTCTCCAAATCAAGTTAACTCCCACAATAATAGTAGATATGATTTCCACCAAGCTACACCCATGCATGATTTTTGTGGTATGGGATGGGTCTTTGGGCTAGAGTATGTAGAAATCTATTTGGAAGATTAAACACCCTCCTCCCTTCAACCACATCCTCTCCAAATCAAGAGTCAACTCCCACTAATAATAGCAGATCTGATTCCCACCAAGCTCCATCCATACATGATTTACGGGGTGATAATTTGGCATATGACTTTCCCACAATTGTGGAGCCATCTTCTCCAACACAAGATGCTTCTATCTCTCATTTTACTCAGCCATCAGATGCTCATATACTTAATTCAAGCTGAATAAAATATATAAATTGCATACCACAACCACCCCCTTATTAGCCCAAATTGAACCTACAACCTTTTCTCAAGCTCAAAAATTTCCTAAATAGCGCAAAGCCACAAGTGCCAAGTACGATGCATTGCTTAGCAACTTCACCTAGATCCTTGTTCCTAAACACCCCACACAAACAATTGTTGATTGCAAGTGGATATTTCGGATTAAGAGGGGCCCTAATGGGTCGAGTGCCTAACACAAAGCTCACTTGGTGGTTAAAGAATTTCACCAAAGGCCAAGAGCAGATTTCATAGACACCTTTAGTCCTATAGTGAAACCTATTACATTATATGCTCAATTCTTAGTCTTGCAATTACTAATGGTTAGCCTTTGTGTCAACTCAATGTTAGTAACACCTTTTTGTAGGGCATTCTTACTAATGATGTTTCTATGCAGCAACCATCGGATTTTTAATCCATAAGGCCTTGATCATGTCTTTCAAATCAAAAAGGCTATTTATGGCTTATGTTAAGTATTGAGGGCTTGGTACAATGAGCTTTTGTCCTTTCTCATCTTAGCTGCCTTCACCAACTCCAAATCTAATAGCTTTTTATTCATTTGTCATAGTGGTGGCCATGTCATCTATCTTCTTGTTTATGTAGATGACATAATAGTTATCAACACTTCAACACCTCATGTGAGTGAGTTTATTGCATCCTTCCTTATTAGTTTCCTCTGAAAGATCTCAGCCCCTTGGCATATTTTCTCGGTGTGGAAGCTTAAACTACTACCTAAGATCTTTTCTTGTCCTAAAAGAAAACATTCTTGATCTACCTGCAAAAACAAACATGTTGGAGGCTAATGAAGTATCAAGCCTAATGTCCTCTACTAAGTCACTCCACCTTTATGATGGTAGCCTACTAGCTGATGCAACTCAACACCACTAGGATCTTGGATCCAAGCAATACTTGTCATTAACTCAACCTTATGTCTCCTTCATTGTCAACAAGCTCTCACAATTCATGCATCGTTCATTTGCTCTTCATTAATAAACAGGTTCTTCGGTATCTCAAAGATATGATTGGGTCCTTCCATATCGCCAAGGTACGATCATGTGCACTTTTCCTTCATCATCACTCCCCCCTTAACTTGCATGCATCTGCCAATGCCAATCAGGCAAGTAGTCTAGATGGTTGGACGTCAACTACAACCTATGTGTCTTCCTTGGTGCTAACCTTATTAGTTGGAGTTATAAAAAACAAAAAACAATGGCTCACTCCTCTACTGAAGCAAAGTATCATGTCATTGCTTCAACAACCATCAAAGTCAATTGGATTAGAAATATCTTAGCTGAACTCCATGTGCCTCTAATAATGAAGCCCACGATGTCTTGTGACAATGTTAGTGCCACCCACCTATGTGCCAATCCTGTATTTCATTTCCTAATGAAACACATCGCCGTAGACTTTCACTTCGTTCAGGATCAAGTTGTGAAGAAGCTTCTCCAAACCTCACATGTTCACACCATGATTGTCAATTCTCTTAAGAAGTCAATACCATGGAAACAATTTGAAGATCATCATTCCAAGAATGGCATCCTTAATAGATACCCAATCTTGCGGGTGCATGATACGAATCAATCTACTCTTCATCCTAGGTACTAATTTCCATTTGAATTTACTGTACAATAGTCAATGGTCCATTCCTAAATTATAGGAATGCACCATATACTTTCCCTATGCAAGACTGTATCTTGTATATATTCTTGTTAAACATATGAATGAAAGTGTGCAGTTGTTCATTCTCCAATCACATTGCTATTACTTTACGTGTGTTGTGAGTTTCAAAACTCAATTTCCTTCCCTTTATGCTTTCACAGGTAATAGGAAAGTGTGGTTGGTGATTATTGTTGTGAGAATGGCAGGGTTGGTATTTGGAACTTGAATTCCAACAGGTCTGATGATTGGGAACTAAAGGAGGTAGGGAAATTTTCTAGCTTGTATTTCCAAGTATGTCAATGTGGAGACAATAAGACTCTAATTTGAAGACAGTTAAAGAAAGGCCTTTTTAATTAGTCGTTGATTGCGGTACTCTTTACCTTCATTCTAAGTGGGATTTCCTATGTTTGTAGTGGGCGCTCCTGTGTGCTGTCGGGAGGTTGGGGTTGTAGGGAATTTTGGAAAAAATGTTACATTACACTAGTTGAGAAATAGTGATTGTATACTCTGCTGAACTGTGAGGTGGATCACATGCTTCTTCATTGTGAGGTGGTGTGGCATCTTTGGGCTTTACTGTTTTTCCATATTAGGAATTTCTCAAGTTAAGCTTTATTCTATTAAGAATACTTAGGAGTCTTGGAGAGGCAGTTTTTTGGACAAAAAAAGAAAAGAAAAAGAGGACAAATCAAAGAGCTCTTGAAGAGGTAGAAACTCTGTATTTCTAAGCTGAAAGATATCTTGTTAGAGTCTCATGTTATCTGGTCTACAAATGCCCTTCAGCATGGAAACTATCTATTCTTGACTTTGTAGGTGGGATGGGTTTGTAGAGAACATTAATTGCAGGTCGGTCTATTTCTCTTTTTCCTTTTTTGTCACCTGATTGCATGATTTCCTGTATACTTCCTGTGTGCTAGGGTTTGTCTCCTTTTGGTGTTGTAGTACAAGTTCTCTGCTAATACAAATCAGCAACTCAGTTCAAGGTTTCTACAATATATTTTGTTCTCAGAAATTAGGAAGGAAAGAACAAGGGAAAAGGGGGGAAGAAAAAAAAGGAAAGGAAAATAAATGTATGTTTCAATCCAATAATTTTTTTTCTCCACTCTTTTCCTAACTTCCCTCATCCTTTTGAGCTGAAAGTGGTAGCCTTAAAAAATCTACGCCCGTCATAATTTTTGTTTTGTTTTGTTTTTTTGTTTTTTTCCTTGTTAACAGTTATCAATCAAACCAGAGTAACTGATTTTCCTCATGCTGTTTTTTCCTCTCCCTTCTCTTGTTTCATGATATCCAAAATAGAACTTTCCAACTATGGTCAAGTTCCGAAAGGTTCACAATGGAAGTTTTTGAAGTTTAAGAAAATGATATTGCAATTGATAGAGAACAGAATAAACATGAATATCCTGAGGAAAACTTAATGGACTTACATTAGCTGCAGCATATGCTATTAGTATGCTTTGTACCCCCTTGAATGGAGTTCTGTTTGTTAGCAACTCCCACAGAATAATGGCGAAGCTGTACACATCCACCTTGTGATCATAGTGTATCTTTGCACCCCTTGGAAGTGGAACTGTGCTGAACAACTGATTTCAATGTAGAACTAGGCATGGTTAGAAGGTTGGCAGAAGTAAAACTTTCTGAACAAAAAACAAGTACCTCAGGAGCCATCCACCGATAAGTACCAGCCTCAGTCGTCATATCACCAGCTGTCTCCTCTCTAGCTAGACCAAAGTCACAAACCTTAATTTGCTTCTTGTCCTCTGTGAGGAGCAGATTGCCTGCAACAGACATGGAGAGTATTGTGAGAAGCAGATTTTTTTTGATAGGTGAGTATTGTGAGAAGCAGATTATTTACAACAAAATGAAGTTTACTTAAATCTGCATGGAAATAGCCATAAGGATATAATATTCCTCTTGTTCCTGATTTTGCAGTTAGTTTGGCTCACTCTCACATCATGGGCATAATCAAACTGTTCTATTTCCATCCAATGAACAAGGATATTTTGATAGTTCGATTATTTTGGATGTGGTATTGTGTATTTGAAGAAAAAAAAACTGTAAAATTAGGAAAAGAAAGGAATATATATCCAAACAAGATTGCTTTCAATTTCTGACAGTCAACTGCTCTACATAATAAGCCAAGACAATAAATACGAAAGGAAAATTAATTACTAGGTTTCAAGTCACGATGAATGATGCCGTTTGCATGCAAGTATTCCATAACCCGAGAAATATCCAAAGCAAAACTTAAAGACAGTTTCAGATCTGGAGAATTTGGACGAATGCTCCACAAGTACTGCTGAAGTGTACCACCTTTCATGAGCTCTGTAATTATCATCATAGTCGGTTCTATAGATGCCCCAATAAACTGTTTCAGCAAAAATCTCATATCATCGTCTGAATTAGGAACATAGATTGTTTCTTTCAAGTATATTTTTTTGATAGATTAGATTGTTTCAAGTATATTGCATGCTTATTAAAAAAATGGATGAAACAGTGGGAAAAATGAGTACACAATAACAAAAGTAATATGTATTCATTAAATCATGAAACAAGTAAATTGCATTTAGATTGAAAAAAATAACAGGATAAGAAACATGTCATGAAAACTAGTAGTTGCAAAAAGACAAGAAACTGAAGAAATTTTTCTTCATACTGCTTTTGTAAATGATATTGAAGGCCATAACTCTCCAAATCTCATCCCAATTTTTTTGTTCCTGCTCTGCGAGCCTCAAACTAAAGCCTAAGTTTTCCACAATCTATAACCACATCTTCTATTCAAGTAAAAATAGTTATCGGTCATATGAATTGATATTCTGAGACGATGTCATGGCACTAATTGATTTTTTATTTTATTTTAAAAAGAATCTTATTCACAGCATTGTCACAAATACTTAAAGATATCTTTGAAAATTTTACATGATATATATGGAAATTATCCAAAAAATAGTCAAATACCATTTCATTCATGATTTGTGCAGTCAATTCACATCGCCTACACATGAGGTTAGGAAAACCAATGGAGGATTGGGATGCAGTATTTGTTGGGTGGCAATAATCTAAGATCGTGAGTTTAATCTCACCTCAACATGAAAGGGAAGGAAGATGATTCTTGAGACGAAGTCAAATTTATGTAAAAAGTATTTCTATAACAGGAACCAGGGCATGCACCATAAAACAAATGATATGTACAATATATTAGAAGCCACAGTAACATCATTCACAGGCAAGGTTGACATGTCAAGCAATCTAATTTCCTAGGAGTTGCATTGTATATTAAAAGAATTATAACTCATATAATTAGAATAATAATCAGAATATCAAAAACTACAAGTAAATAGATCAAGATACAGAAAGCATCCCTAAATAAATGAACTCAATGGTCAGAACAATGAATTACTTGGAAATATTAATATCATTCTATTCAATTGATTCTCTGATGATAGAAGTTGTATGTTACTATGCTCATCATCAAATTCAAAGAGATAATATAAACAGAAATGCCTAGGTTTACCCATCAGACGATCATTTTCCAGCTTTCTAGGCAGTGGTAAGAGTAGTCTGAGGCATATACTTACCATACTCCCAAATATGATTGCTATATAAACCATCAAAGATATTTAATATGTAAACACTCCTACAACATAAGGATCGGCTAATGTGCAGTTTGATTGCCAAGATATTGTGGGAAAAGAAATGCAAACTTGGAACCTTGCAAAAGCCACTCAACCCCTACTTATTGTAAGATTCTAATTTTCTATGGTGATGCTATCTACGCCAAAACAACATCACAGAGAAAACAAAGTTCCAAAAAGAATCAGAAGAAAAGAAAAAATGAAATATACATGTGAATAGAGGAGGTGAGGAACCAATGAAAAATACCTTCACAATATTTTCATGTTTAACCCTAGATAGTATTGTAACCTCCCTCTGAAATTTTTCCTTTCGATCAGGACTCACAGCTGATGTTTTGTTCGGTTGTATCATCTTTATGGCAACAGGCATAGATTTATATCTACAAAATATAGTCCGCTAGGCATTAGTGAAACAACATTCAGGAAATCCACCTCTTCAAATTGCAGCACCAAGCAATGTATATACATAAAAATTAAACAACCTCAAAGACACATAGAAGAAACAATGGCAATAAAAATATGCACAGCAAGAATCCCTTAAAAATCAGCATGTTATGTACTTGATCAAGATTTTCTATTTTCTGCCATTTGCCATAAAGTCTACATTCCAGTGTAACAGAGAACTCTATCGTCATGCATAAAGTAACAATAACGCTTTTCCCAGTTGGATGCACGTCAACATTTGTACATAAATGCATTTGTACATCCATACATATATATATATATATATATATACACACACACACATACAAACAAATATAGATATACATAAATAAAAGCATACATATACATACATATCTATGCATGTGTATTAAAAACTCAATGTAAAACTGATCCAGAGTACATGGGTTCAACCGCAACATCTTTCTAACTATGCCTACTTAGCACTATATACTACTAAAATTATAGGCCACCGCTTTCATCACAGATTCCTTTTAACCTTCCTCTTACTTTTGATGCCTTCAAACAGAACTAAACCATTCCTTACTGATGTGGTCATTAACCTTAGTTTCACACAACCAAACCATCTCACTGGACTTTCTTTCATCTTGTCTTCAGGTGATGTTACCCATAAATTGTTGCAAGGACAAATACCTAATTCTACTTTTTATTTTCTTGCTACTCATACAGTCTCAACAGCATCATTCCAGCTACTGTCATTTCATTATCCCTAGTTACTAGTCCCAGTTTTACTAAGGCTTCATTCCACATATCGATTTATTCATGTTAAATACCAGGAGTGTCTGATTCCAAAACACTTCTTGATAGCTTTAACCTAGTGAATGCTCAATGTTTTGTCAATCAAAAATATTTGATTGGCAAACAACATTAACCGTGACATCTTCCCATGCTAATGCTTAATACATTTTTGTATAAACAAGAGAAAAAGAAGAAACTAAAGAAACCTATAGGGAATGGGGAAAAAGTTATTCATAATGAAATGGAACATTATCAATATTTAGATACATTTAAATTTCTATATCTATCCCTACAATTCCATACCATACATGGGCACCACTTCTTGTTACAAGATGATCCAAAAGGACAGTACCAAGTAATGGCAGCTAGTTGCTTTTTTTGTTGCATTATATTGCCTCAGCAACCCCTGCCAAATGCCTTGGAGGGTTAGGGCAGTGCCTAAGAGTATATGACCACTTATGTTCCAAATCAATATTTTGGCAGATTGGATATGAATTGAAATTATAATAAATGTTCTTTCTATATATGCATCCAATGGCACGCATGGACAGAACTTATTATGCTTCCAAAGGTGCATTAATGTTTTACCCCGGACGTTCTTGAAAACATAATACAACATGGATTTAAACTAGGAATCTAATTAAATTCATGCATAATGTAACAATCAATTGTATGAAAACCTAGGATGGATACCACTACAGCTCTGTCTCTGCTTCTCTCTCTGAACTCCACTCAGTTCAGAGGAAGAATGAGAGAAAGGAAAGTCAGGTGTTTAAAATGGCTACATTCTTAAGCTTTGTAAAAATCATCCTTTCCTCCCCTTCATTTTCCAATATCAGAAGAAAGAGTTTAAGTTGCATAAACGCTAAAACTGTTCTTTCATTAGTGGTTGCATGCCCACTTGCTTGGTTTAGAAGAAATGACCCGTAGGGACCTACTACAGGCCTTTCTCTGGACTCCATTCGGTAATTGGAAAGAAAGGAGAATTCAAAGTCAAGCGTTTAAAATGGCTTCCACTTTTAAGCATTTTAATAACTGTCCTTTCCTCTCCTTCATTTTCCATTACCCAAAGAATGGGTTTAAGGTGCATAAACCCTAAAACTGTTATTTCATTAGTGGTTGCATGTCCACTTACTTGGCTTATAAGAAATAAAAAGGCACCCACAAATCAAGAAAAGCAAACTTCATGAAAACAATTTGAACTCAAAAAGTAAGTCCCATTACCCAAAAGGCCTAAACACAACGAACCCACATAGGGTATCTCTAAAACCCCAAAAATTCCTCGATTAAAATGATTTTCGATTCAATCAACCTAAAACGCAAATCTAAATTGGCAAAAACTAAGAAAGGAATAACACATTGTCGTCAAACAAAACCAGAACGGTCAGTATATACTATAAGAAAACAAGTTTTAAGGAAAAGTGACCCACAATCCTTCATGCACAACAGATAACCTGCCCTCGCTGATCATTGAACCAATTCTTAAGCTGCTCAAATCAATCAATAAACTACGATCGAGCTTAATGACACTCTGAACAACACAGTCGCTCTCCGAGCCACTTTCTCTGTTTCTAGAGAACTCGAAAACTTCATCATCGGATTCCACCATTGCCGGAGCTTTTCTTTTCTTCTGTTCTGCTATGCTTTGCCGCTTCTGTCTCATTTTGAGTTACACAGCAAGGAATTTTTTGTTTGTTTCTCGGGAGTATTTAAAACGGGACTCTGCAGCGAAACGAGAGGGAAAGATTATAAGCTTAGTGAATTTTCTATTAATTTATCAACTTCCTTATCAATGTAATTATTTACTCGCTGCGGCAGCGGTGTACGCACACGCGGACTCCTACGGTGCCACGTATGTGGGCGCTAACAGGGTTACAATTGGCATTTAATATTAAGATACGGGGTCATTTTAGGAATTTAAGGAAACTTATGCTGTTCTGTTTGGTCCTGATTGGGCATGGCGGGGTGCGGAAATAAATGTAATGTACTCCATTTTTGCTTGAGATTCGGATTTTGGAATCCTTGGAATTTTGGGGCTCTGGACCAATAAAAATTTAAAACAAATCAGGCGATCACATGAAAAACGGCGACGTTTCAATACGACAAGAATCAAATTGCATACGTTCTCAAAGCGACGTCGTTTCTTTTAAATTTTGACATTATGCGGGAAAGTTTTTTACTTTTTTATTCTCCCTTGCTCCAGGGTGTCATCTCTACTCTCTCTCCCTAACGCCTCCCAGCATGGATGACACGTGGCTGAAACGGCAAAACACCACTGCCCCCGACACGTGCCGTTATCTTGCTGGATGTCACCGTTGTATGAACAGAAACCCGTTCCCTTGTCTTTTGTTTGGTAACTGGGTTATCGAGACCGGTCTCCGGTTAAGCTTTCCCCCACTCTGGTTTCAGTTATACAGTTCTGGATGACTTCCTGGAGTTCAATTCTATGTCTACATGATTAATGCTCTTAAATAATTTCATGATTAAGCAAATTTAAAAATAATCTATCAATTAAATGAGAAAAATAAATATTTCTAGATAATATTAAAATACTAATTTAATTTAAATAATAACAAATAAATGAAACAATCTTGGACCAATGTATAATAATTATTATCTATTTATCATATGAAAGAGATCATGGTTTATAATAAATGTATTTTTGTCTTTATTTTGTTCAATAAATATATTGGACATAAATATTAATAACAAAACTTGGATGATTAATTAATCCTTATCTCAAACTTCTTAAAATTATAATCAATACTAATGTGATGTCAATGGGATTAACTCTATGTCGATATGATATTTAATACATTAAGGTCATATTTTGTTGGTTGAATGTAGTACAAGATAGGGGATATATAGGAGGTAAACCATTATATAAAGTAGCGGTTATATTATATCCTATGTTTAGTTGATGATGAATCTTATCTTTAATTAAATATAAGATAAGATAAGTGATGAAATATATTATCCATTATTATTTTTCATTATTTTCACATGAGATATATTAATTTATGGTAAGATAAAAACTTATATTTTAACAATTTTTTGTTTTTTAATATGCTCATTTTACAAAATGATTTTTTTGTTATAAATTAAATTTATGATTAAAAAAATATTTATAAAATAATATTAACATATATATTAAATAACATAATATAAAAAAATTATTTGTAAAATTTAAATATTTTAATCAAGAAAATTATTAAACATAACAAAATTTTTATTTTTTTAAATAGAAAATATTTAAATGTGATATAATTTTTATTTTAAACATTGAAAATAATTTATATTTCATATTTTTTTATTTCACAAATTAAATATAAATATAACATAATACAACATATTTCACTATTCTTAAAATATCATACCCATAAAATGTGTTAGGAATTTGAGGCTAATTCAACTTATGGTAATCACCCTAGAGGGGGGGTGAATAGAGTAATGATCTCTTTTTCACAAATTTAAACTATGCAAAAATAAGAGACAATTATATGCAAGTATATAATAAACAAAATAAATACAATTGCATATAATTTAAAAGAGTTAGGGAAGAGAGAGTGCAAACACGAGATTTTCTAGTGGTTCGGCACTTCCTTGCCTACGTCCACTCTTCTCAACCTCCTAACCGAGTGAGGGTTCCACTATCTTGAAGCTTCAACCAAGCTTCCAATCTCTTTACAATTGGATTATGGTTCCAATTCATCCTCTTGGACTTTTGACTCCAAGCACCCTTTACACTTTTCAAGAGTTATCCCACTCTTTGAACAACCTCTCAAGTGATACCCCTCACTTAAGAAAATTCCTCTCAAAAATTTACAAATAAAATGATCTCTCAAAAATCCTAGCACAAGAACTTTAAGCTCAAATGATACAAGAGAAATTAGGATTGAATGGTGCACTAAAGATATGCAAGTTTTGGAATAATGGTGCACTAAAAAATACTCTTCCAAGGCTCAAATATAATCAAGAAAGATTTGGGAAGGTTTTGCTTATAAAACAATGAAGTTTGGAGCCTTTTTATAGAAAAAAAAAGTCATACTAGCCGTTGGGGGTTCGACCGGTCGAGCTAGGGGTCGACCGGTTGACTAGCCGTTAGGAAAAGTGACCATTGGGCCTCAATCAGACCTCAACCAGACCTCAACCGGTCCTCGACCGGTTGAGGTTCAACCTTGACCGGGAAGAGAAGGCCACTGGGAGAGAGAGAAACTTTTTGGCCTCCCTCAACCGGTCCTTGACCGGACGAGCAAAACCGGTTGAGCCATTTTTTTTGGCTCAACACTCAACCTTTTTCAATTTAAAACCTTTTAACACAAGTTTGAAAATCATTTTACACAAGGTTTTAGTTGAAAACATGAAATCATCCAATTCTTAAGATATTTAAAACAATATTACTCTTTGATGATTTTGGTGCATAAATAAAGAATGAAATGTATGAAAGTCCTAGTGCACCAACAATCTTACAAAGAGATCTTAAGAAGCTTTGGTCTTGAAAAACTCTTCTCTTTGAGGTGGTCTTCTTCTTCATGATTTCTCCTTGGCTTGATTTATCTTTGGATTGCCACTTTGGAAGTCGTCTTGCCTAATCACACTTGAAATATGATCATTAGTTCTAAACCTTGTTTTGTTATTATCAAAAGCAAGATTAACCAAACCTTGGTTTCACAATATGTATATTCAAGGATATTATATTTTATTAGAAATCATATTTTATATAATAGAATATGATATTTTAGGATATATATATATATATGTGTGTGTGTGTGTGTGTGTGTCTATCTTATCCTGACAACCAAACTATCCATAGAAGTTCAAAAATACTACATTATCTCATATACCAAAGTTTAAGTAATCCCCAAATTTTCAATGAAGCAAGTCAAAGTGCAATTTAAGAAAGTAGAAAATCTTTAGCAAGAAAGCTTCCTTGATTACCATATTTATTAATTTTTTTTACATGTAAGCTAAGTGAGGTGCTAGTATGAGATGATCGAAATGAAAATATTGGTTTTTATGGAAATATGGAGAATTAGATTTTACAAATATATGGGAAAATATTTAAATGACAAAGGTGAAAATATTAGGTTTTATGGAAATAGTGATAATAAGATTTTACAGATATATCTCTAATAAGAAAAACTATGATAAATTTATTTAATTTAAATGTAATTTATGATAATAAAAAATAATGATATATGTATGATTTTATTTTAAATTTAATTGTAAATTTTTATTTTTTTATATATCTAATTAATATACAAAAGATATAAAGAAAAATTCAATAAAAAAATTTATAATGATTTTTATATTTTTAACAACAAAATAGAATTTGAATATAACATTCAAATTATTTGTTAAAATTTTATTTTAATATTTTGCATTTTGTATGAATTTGTTGAAAAAGTATACATATTTAATTATTTTTTAAAATGAAAGAAAGAGAGATTTACAAATATGTTTTAGGATTTATACCATTAAAGGTGGATTAACCTAGTCCATAAGATTCGAGGGAGTATGGAATTTATCCAAAAATAATCCCTATATATTAGGAAATAATCCAAAACAGGTGGAAATTTTTCCTCAAAAATCATTTTTGAAAGCAAGAACTATAAAGCTATGAACTCACACAAATCTGGAATAACATCCCCAGTTTTATTGAACACTTACTGGTGGCTTATATAGCCTTACAAGATAAGGAATTAGAAAAATATTGCAGCCCACGTCTTATACCTAAAGACATGGTATTAGTTATTGAAAGAGTCAAAACCTATCTACTAGTTCCTAACTAATAGGAACTTATTAACAGAACTTTGACAAAGCCAAACCTTAACAGAAACAAATAAATCCCAACAATAATTCCTTCCCTAAACTGAAGCAGTATGCATTCAGTTTAAGTTTGGTACCTCACATACCCCAAGCTTCTCACGCAACTTCAAGAACACTTCAAGCTTTAGTGGCTTTGTCAGGATATCAGCCACTTGATCATTGGTGCCATAATGAACCGACTTCACCACTTCCTCTTTAGTGAAATCCCTTAAGAAATGGAACCTCACATCTATATGTTTGCTCCTACCATGCATAACCGGATTCTTTGATAGCTTGATCATTGGACTGTTGTCACACATAATAGTAGTACACTTACTCTGTGAGTGCCCAATCTTTTCTAACACTCTCCTCATCCATATACATTGACAAACACAGAAAGTTGCTACCACAAATTCTGCTTCAATGGTAGACAGAGTCACTACTGGTTGCTTCTTTTAGGCCCAAGAAACCGCTCCGCCACTCAATAAAAACACATAACCAAATGTGTTCTTCCTATCATCAGTGTCTCCAACATAATCGCTGTCAGTGTAAGCCAATAGTTCTCCAACATCTTCTCCTCTCTTATAAAACAAACCCAACTCCATAGTTCCCTTTAAATAACGAAGAACTCTCTTTGCTGCTTGCATATGTAGGTCAGTAGGATTGGCCATATACCTGCTCAAGAGACATACTACGTACATTAAATTAGGTCTTGTTGCAGTAATGTACATGAGACTCCCAATTAATTGCTTATAAACTGTAACATCAATCCTAGCACCTTCTCATTCCTCTGATAGCTTGAAACTGAGCACAATAGGATTCTTCACTGAATTGGCATTTTGTAAACCAAACTTCTCAAGTAATTCACAAGCATACTTCTTCTGACTTAAGTAAATACCCTCTGAAGTTTGCAAAACTTCAACACCAAGGAAGTACTTCATCTTCCCTAAATCCGTCATATCAAACTCATCCTTCATGGAACTCTTGAAGCTTTCAAACATGCATGCATCATTCCTAGTAAAGATTAAGTCATCCACATACAAACTCACAATTAAGAATCTCTTACCTCATTTTTTTGTTTTGACAAAGAGAGTGTGCTCGTAATCACATCATTCAAATCCCTCATTGAAAAAATAAGCTTCAATTCTGTTATACCAAGCACGCGGTGCTTGCTTCAACCCATATAATGTCTTCTTAAGCTTGTAGACTTTTTCTTCTTCACTCTTTTGAATATAATCTAGTGGCTGCTCCACAATGTCCACATACACATCTTTTTTCAACTCACCATGAAGAAACGCACTTTTGACGTCTAATTGATACACACTCCATCCCTTTTGTGCTGCTAGGGCTAGAACCATCTGAATTGTGTCCCACCTTGCTACTGGAGCAAAGACTTCATTATAATCAATTCCTTGTCACTGAGCATAACCTTTAGCTACCAATCGGGCTTTGCATTTATCAACCTCACCCTTTTCATTCAATTTGGTCTTAAAGACCCACTTCACACCAATCTTCTTGGCACTTTTAGGCAAAGTAGTAAGCTGCCAGGTTTCATTCTTCTCAATTGCTTCAATTTCCAAGTCCATGGCCCTTCTCCATTTCACATCCCTCTTAGCTTCTTCAAAAGAGCCCAGATCTTCATGAGAGATAAACATTGTAAGATTATTCACATCTGAATCTTCTGACAGTCCTTCACCCGTTACATAGTCCTACAAGTAAGGAGGTGCTATTTGAATCCTTGTTTCAACTTGAACTGGTGCAACTTCATTGGATGATTCAATGAAGTTGTTGCTTCTGCCTCTTGATCTGTAACCACTACTTCAATTCATTCCACAACTTCTTCTTCACTCTCAGATAAAGCATATTCACCTTCAACACTATCTTCCCATACCAGTATATCATGCTTCTCTTCTTCAATTGTCCTCTCCCAATTCCAGCCTTTAGAAAGTCCAAGAGTAGATTGCGTACACTTTATGAGATCTAAAGTCATGGAATGGATCATCTTATACACTCATACAGGAGGACCATCTTACTAAATATGCTCATTTTTCTTTTTCATTTTTAATCTTTATCATCAATATTTCAAATAAATATTAGAATTATATTTTTATTAAAAATAAAATTTAGCATTTAAAATTTTTTAACCATGAATCATAATATTTTAAAAAATTCACATAGATTTCATCTCCGTTAAAATGAATATTAAATCATAGAAAATAAGTTGTTTCAATAAATATTGTATATAATAAAAAAATACAAATTATGGTTTTTTTTTTAAAGATAGACAATATTTTACTAAAAATTAGAAAAGATAGAATATTTTTAATAAATCTATAAACTCTATTTAATTGTTGAAAAATAAGAATATTTGGATAAATGATAAATATTAATAATATTTTATTTAAATAATTATAAAAAATGTAATTTATTTTTTAAATATGGAAATAAACCAAAAATTTTCATTAAATGTACAAATTACTTTTCAATTTTTATCATGATATTTTAGAGTTGTTTGGTTTAAATATTCACAATAATTAGTATTTTTCTTTTAGTTTCAAATTATTTTTAAAACTATTAGAATTGACAATAAATTACACACATTAAGTCTCACATGATTTGAAGTTTGGTTCTCAAGTTAAAAAATTCAAAAAAATATTGTTGTATTAAAGGCGAAATTGACAATGATCATTTTGGACTAGTTTTGATATGAGAAATTATGATATTGGTCCAATTTTTTTAGTTCTAAATTAATTTAAAAAATCAATACACCCGATGAGAAAAATAAGGGCTTGTACGTGCATAAAAAAAGGTAATATACACTTATATGCATTTATTCATGCTTAATTTATGAGTTATTTTTCTAAACTTTTTTAAATTTTCTCACGGCAAACAAATTATGAATAAAAAAAGATTTAATTTATTGGATTCCTTTCTAAAAATTAAGTCAATTAATGCTAAAATTTCTTAACCCAAAATTGGACTCGTATTATCATTGTTGATTAATTTTGTTTTGAAATTTTTTGGTATTAATGGACTTAATTTTTATATTTTAAATTATTTTTTAAAATTAATAGACTATTTAATAAATCCAACAAATCAACTCTCTCTTGATTTGAACAGTGAAAATTTTCAAAAAAATGTAGGTCCTATTTGATAACTATTTTTTTTAAAAATGTTCTAAAAAATAGTTTTTAAAAGAGGTTCTTTGATGTATCATAGAATAAAAATTTATTTGAAAACCTAAAATATTTTTAACTTATTTTTAATATTTTTAAAAATAATTTTTTATGTCTAAAATTTTATTTTTAATCATTATATATGTTTGTATAATTATTATTAAAAATAATTAAAAGATATTTTCTAAAAACATCATATTTTCTATTCTTGAGAATAGAAAATAAAAATCAGTTTTCTAGTTGAGAAATATATTTTTTAGCTTTTTTATTCATAGGTCGTAGTTATTTGACCCAAGAAATTATGGTATTAATTTATAGAAATGATTATATACATTTTTTTTTCTAAAAAGAAAGATTAAACAGATGTCCAAGTTGCAATCAAACAACTTCTCTAAAAACACATTTTATATTCTTAAAATCAGTTTTTTAGTTGTCAAATATATTTTTTTAGTTTTTTTCAATTCATAGGCGATAGTTATTTGACCCAATAAATTATGGTATTAATTTATAGAAATGATTATATAAAGTTGTAAAAACATTGTATAAACAGTAAAAATTATTCATCTACATATTATACTATTTTTTTTTTTTTTTCTAAAAAGAAAGCTTATATAGAACATGTGCAAAGAATTGCACAATAGCTGACAAGAAAGGAAAAGTAGAACCTACATGAAATAGGCACACCGTGATAGGTTTAGGGTTCATGATGTCCCAATGCAACCAGATGTCCAAGCTGCAATCAAACAACTTTCCACAAACACCCTATTTTCTATTATTGAAATCAATTTTTTAATTGTCAAATATATTTTTAAGTTTTTTTAATTCATAGGCAGTAGTTATTTGACCCAAGAAATTATGGTATTAATTTATAGAAATGATTATATAAAGTTGGGAAAACATGGTATAAACAGTAAAAATTATTCATCTACATATTATATTATTCTTTTTTTTTTTCTAAAAAAAAAAAGCTTATGCAGAACATGCGTAAAGAATCGCACAATAGGCCAATACCTGACAAGAAAGGAAAAGTAGAAGCTACATTTGATAGATCTTTCCGCATGAAATAGGCAAAGCATGATAGGTTTAGGGTTTATGATGTCCTCTCTGCAACCAGACGTCCAAGCTGCAATCAAACATGGATAAGATTGGCTGAAATCAAAGAATCAAACATGGATAAGATTGGCAGAAATCAAAGAGCTTCGTCCAAATGGGTTTTTCAAGTTTTAACCCGGGATCTGCCTTTATGGTAATCAACGACACGGTTTCAGTGCCGGCCAGTTGAGCGTGATGCTGTCAAACCCATGCCAGACCAGACAATGTGGCTGCTAACGACAAAATGAGGTTCGTATTCGTACTGATACATTGAACGCCACCACTAATTGGTTCTGTACCATTCTGTGACAGACCCAACTGATGTGGTCGTTATCCCATTCATTTGGTATACTGCAATTTACATGAAGACATATATATATACACGTTTTCTCTTTTGTTGTTTTTGTTTGTTTCTGGGTTTCGATTTTTGGTATATTTAATTTTGCCGTCCACTCTACTACATTACACTTTCTCAAATTGATTTTCTTTTTTTGAAATATTTGTTAATTTACAGATAAATCATAAATCCACTTGCAGTTGAATTATGTTTATGATAATGTGATTGATAAACCATGATTGCTTTTAGTTATCCCACAATTCAATACATTACTTATTTGGAGGAACTGGCTGAATTTACCCTGTTGTTTTGTTATTTGATCACTGAATGCATAAAAGCACACCAGAACCAGGCGTACTAAGGATCTAGATTTCCTTTGTTTGTTCCAAGTGCAACCCCCAATTTTTTGAGCAAGAGATAAAGGATGGATCGGTGGAAAGCTGCACGCATGTGAACTGGCGAATTGATGGTCGGTACTTCTTATATGGGATTCCCTTATCTTGTCCTCAATTAGTGGTGCCCCTAGCTTCTAAGGTTGCATTCATTCCTTTTTGTTTTTTTGTTTTTTTTTTTCTAATTCTATTCTTTGTCATCATCCCTGTCATCCATACGAACATCCTCATTTTGGATTTGTTTTTTGACTTCCTACAGTTTAGCATAATAATGTGTGACCATAAGGGTGTTATGAACCTTTCGTATTGTACTTGACAGTGATGTACCATCCACAAGATAGTGTTGCCACTTAAATATTCCCTTTAATTTGATTGGCATTAATCACTAATTTTCATTGTTCTTTCACTTCTCTTAGTTTTTGCGAAATTAAGTCAAATATATTTTGCCCTAGTTCTTATTCTGAAACCCTTGGATTCCAAAGCATCTAAAGATAGTTTAATTAACCTTGGTGCTAGTTTATTTCACGGAGGCATGCCATTAGTAGATAATACACCCGAACGGGCTTTTCCTTAACTATGCTTGGTAAATTCATCCACACCCAATACAAGAAATTAAATGAGATTAGTGCTTATCCTTATATAAGCTCGTTATGATTAGAAATTCACTTTTCTCTGCTCCAATTACTTGCATCCATAAATGTCCTGATCAAGTTGATATATTTAGTTGATATTTGTTTGTTTTATAAGGCCTGCCATACTATCTCTAACAACTCATACTCAATGTTGAATCTCTTTGAAATGAGATCAAATTGATTCTTTGATACACCTGCA
This sequence comes from Vitis riparia, assembly GCF_004353265.1. Lineage (NCBI taxonomy): Eukaryota > Viridiplantae > Streptophyta > Magnoliopsida > Vitales > Vitaceae > Vitis > Vitis riparia. The sequence continues at coordinate 18,397,049 of NC_048434.1, read as the reverse complement.
TATTATCTCTTTATATGCACTTATCACTCTGTAAAGATTCATTCAATGAAAAACTAGTTTGGTACCATGAGAGTTGTGATTTTCAAATTTCAATACCACCTTTGTTCTTATATACCACCAAAGTACTTCTTTTCCTCTTTATTCATGAGTTAATCATGTTGTTGGCAGCATTAGTGTGTAGATGATGGCATGACTTGTTAGTGGTTGTGGTGATGGTGACAGGCCACTGCAGGTGGAAGACTAACAGGTGTTTGTACTTTTGCATACATATTACATGTTATGTATACTTCAATTTTCTAATATTGTGGCTCTAAAAACATGTCTATGTTAGTACTTCCCAAAATCTTATTGTAATTCATGTTCTGCAACCAACTCTCACTTATCTTAAATCAATATCGATATCCATATTGACACAATATTGTCATAAATATTTTGTGGATATGGAACCTTAATATTTCCTTTAACATTGATGGTTAGGTATTTAGTGGGGAGGTGTTGCTAGATGAACTATGTTTTGATAAAATCTCTTTCCATCATAATTTGCATCCCCTGTTTAACTAAAATCAAATTCCTTAATTTTCAGCAAAACTCCAATTGGGAATTTTGCCTTAACCACAAGAGCTATTTGATTATAAACATGTTGAAGGAGTTCTAATGGAAGAGAACATGCATTGATTAGGTTATAATATTCAAGTTTACACTCTGTGTTGTATATTAGGATATTATTAATAAAACATGGTAGAATACTTAACTAAGATCTGTGATCTCTTTTCATGAAGTAGTGCCTTCTTCTTTAGTCTCTAATGTATTGATAAAATGACTTTATTGGCCTCTTGGGGAAAGTGGATGATGTTTTAATTCTGTTTCGAGGAGAAAAGGGAGTTCAGGTAGTCTGCCACCTATTTTTTTTTTGCAGCATTAGTTAATTGCAAAATATTGTCCTATATGAATGCTAATGGCTTGACTTTAAGGCTATATTAGCCACTGGAATATGCACTTCACAACATTTATGTCCAACCAAACCTGATCTTAATTAATATACATGTTCAATAGCTGTACATGCACAATGTTGGCTGTCCTTCTGTACTAGAATAATGCATTTGTCATTGATATTCCTCTTGTCGAAGGATTTTTAATTTGTGGCTGGCTAGAAACAGAAATGCTGATCTTATTTTGGGTTCAGGGAATAGTGTTTGTGGGCATCAAGTTAGGACCAGATCCATGTGAGTAAGCTCCTGAATGACACTTTGTCATCTATAATTGTGATGCATATTTACAAGCTGACCAGAAAAACAATTCCAGAATGGATGAACAGTCTTTCTAAGATACATATTTTATATAATGTCTCTTTCCTCATCACAAACCATTTGCTACTTGGAATTTATATTTATTTTCTTGTATTTGTTCAAATTTTTGTGCTTAGTATTTGTTGCTATTTGAGGTTTTATCAAATATAGGGTCAGGTGACTGCTGTGGTTGACCTGATGCTATACATTTATACATCTCTGGTTTCTATTGTTGTTTTTTTGAGCTAGTTACTTCTAATGGATTGAAGCTTATGATCATAAGGCTTGAACCCATTCAATCCACTCTGTCAGTCATTGTTATATAATCTGTTTTATTGACTTTCTGTAATATTGGCCAGTGCAGAGAGAACGGGTTTTCATAAGGACTCCCTGGAGACCTAGATTCAAATATTCTAGGTTATATAATTAGCACCTTGTCTTCTTCCTTCGAAAGGAAAAGGAAAGGAAAAAATTAACTGCAATCAGTTATATTGACGAGTTTTTTCCTTGTTTGGACAGTTTATTCTTCTGTGTGACTTGGCTTGCACAGCTAATGTTCCTGCTGTGCCATGCTACTGCAAGATTCCAATGCAACAATTGAGAGAAGAGGCCGTTAATTAGTTCCTGTTGAAAAGTGTCTCACATTCTATTTTTGAGTCGATTGAAAAGTTATAAATAGTTTCCAAGTAGAAAATATTTTTGTAAGTGGGTTTACTATTATTATAAATGAAATACCCTGTCATGAGATGTTCTTTTAGGAAAAGGCATTCAAAAATAGTGGAAGTTCTTCTTGGTCTTCACCTGTAGATGAAGGCTTGAGGCGAACCACCTAAATTGTTGTGTATTTCATGTGTTTTGTTTTGGTTCTCTTATTATTTTCTCCCTATTATTATTCTTTGTTGTGGTTTTTCGCAACAATTCCTTCATTCCCTTTTTTTGGGTCTTAGTGCTACAAAGGCTGGTTTAAATTTGTCCTTACGTTTTTTTTCAGCCCACCCCTTTGTTGGGGTGCTTACCACCCTCACCATGGAAGGCATTTGCCCTTTCAGGACAAGTTCAGAAATACTTCTTATTCTGTTCTCTTTATTCCTTGATGGGAACGATTTCAGTCATCTTTCTTGTAGCTTAAAGCATCAAAGACATCTTTTAGCCATCCGGCATTGTGGTGGGTCTACGTCTTGGATTACAAATGCTAAGATACCATATCATCTACCATTACTCTTCTCCATACTTTTGGCAGCCAACTTATTCATGATCTTTATTAAAATGCACTATTCTTTTTTCCTTTTCTTTTTCTGTTCTTCCTTTTTTTTTTTTTTTTTTTTGGTTCTGGTTTTTAGAATCTGAACCTTCTTGTGTGTTGGGAACGCGAGTGGTGTGGATGTGCTCTTATACTCAAGCAACCAAATTTGAGAAATGACTTTTTGACTTACCCTTCTTTGCGTGTTGGGAACATGAAGCGAGTGGTGTGGATGTGCTCTTATGACTCTAGCAACCAAATTTGAGAAGTGACCTTTTGATTTTTCTGGTGGGTCAATGTTATCTTCATTTTTTTCTTCATGAAAACTGCCCTACCAAACCATGCCAAACACGATCAGAGACCTGCTGTTGATATATATATATATATATATATATATATATATATATATATGTATATATATACTTTCAACAGATATTTCCCTGACCACTAGACCGCAAAAAAAATGGGACTGCTTTTAGTTTCTCATCCCACCAACATTTCAGGAAGGCAGAGACATTTTCTTTTTAGCATTGTATGTGAGAGGCTTCTTTTGGCTACTTGAAACCCCCCACTCCACCAGGACACCAAAGTCTTAATGCAGGCCACTGTAGCAAAAAGGTACACAGCGAAAAAGTGAAGCCAAGTGCATTGTCTGAAGTTTTAAGACTTAAGCCACCTCCTTACTACTTACCATCAGTGTGGTGCCATTAATCTTTTGGATAAGTTGTCTATAAATGGCCCTACGCTCTTCCCTTCACTTACATTACAAGCCTACGTCTCTTCTCTTCTCCCGACAAAAAGAACAAAGCCTTTAATTAATTGCCATTTTTAATATAAGAGAGAAAGGATTATACGGCAAACTTAACTTCAATTTGTGGACAAAAGAGGAAAGTTAGGAGGGGTGCCTGTTCTAAGTCAATAGCGTGAAAACACAGAAGAAAAGCAAGAGAGATTTACATTAGATGGTCACTATCTACATATTCAAATGCCCTTAATTACATATCATATAGATATCCCCATTCCATGCCACTAACATAATTGTTTTCCGGAATGTAGAACACATTATCCAACCCATCTACCACCCCAAATTCCCCAAAAAATGGCGGGTCTACGTCTACCGCATTCGACAAGGACGAGGTCGGGCTATTGCTTGAAACGCCATCGGAGCGCTCCGACAGCCGTCGTATCTCCTTCTCGGCGTCTGAGAGCTGTTCCTTTAGCGTTAATACCTGCAAATTCAGGGTGTTTTTACGGTCAAGCAAGATGGTACGATATATGGTGATTCGAATGCCAGCCATTGGATTAGATTAGATTTGGGATTCAAGACACAGCATATCTTTTTGTGGGTCCGCGAGATGTGGTAGATGGAGCAGCAGTTTTCCATGTGCTGCTCTCAAGGCCCAACATATCAGCCACCTTAAATACCTTTGTACGGATTACGAGGACTGAAACGTGGGGTGGCTAATGAGGTTTACATTGTTCTCTGTTCCTTGTCGAACTAACAAGGATTTTTATTTTTATTTTCCTTTTTTTTAAGCCTTTTTCCAAACCTAGAGCCCCATTACGGAAGAAAAAGAAGGAACATCTCATAAAATTAAAACACAAAAATATGTTTTTTATTTTTTAAAATTAAAAGAAAAAAAATCAAAGGAAAAAGTGCATTAATTTTTTTTTCCTTTTTTTAAGGCTTTTTCCAAACCTAGAGCCCCATTACGGAAGAAAAAGAAGGAACATCTCATAAAATTAAAACACAAAAATAAGTTTTTTATTTTTTAAAATTAAAAGAAAAAAAATAGAAGGAAAAAGTGCATTAATTCTGGAAAAACATGAGTGATACTGAGTTGCAGTGACTAGTGAGTGGATTTTTGAACAGGACGCCGCATAAATCCTTTTGGAAACACACACTCAACATGGTAAGAACTAAGAAGCATCTTCTTCCATTTGAAAACATGAATGACCTTCACATGAGAGAAGGAGAAGGAGAAGGAGAAAGAGAGAGAAGAGAGAGAGAAAGAGGAACCTCTGTTTCAAGGCGACACTTCTCCACCACAACACTTTCGTGGACTATCTTCAACTTGGAGAACTCCTCCTCCAGCTTCTTACTCTTCCAGCGAGCCCTCCGGTTCTGAAACCAGACGGCCACTTGTCGGGGGTCCAACCCCAGCTCCGAGGCGATCTTATCCTTCCTTTCAGACTCCAATTTATGTTCATTACCAAAATTCAACTCTAGATGAGTAACTTGCTCCTCGCTCAGCTTCCTCTTCCTCGCACACCCACTGCTACTTTCTCCTTTGCTCTTCTTCCTCCTCCGCCGCACCTTCGCCTCCCCTAAACACCATCACCAACCACTCCATCATATGATCAAATGCAGACATAAAGAAGCTAGCTACGAAAGCTAATCAAGAGTTGTTTCTGAGTTCACTTCATACGTATAAACATGAAGCAGAAATTAACCTACCTTGTTCCGGCATGGCCTGAGTGTACAACCCGGGATACATATGAGTGAAGAGCTCCATATGATCTTGGACCTGCTGATTCATGGCGGTTGTCATTGTTGTCTGCTAAAACAAGTGGATATATGCCTTAGAGATTACAACAGCTAGCTCTGATTTCTTTATAAAGCTAGCTGAGTAAGGACTTTGCTGGCTTTGGGACTTTGGAGAATACAGTGAAGACTTTATTTATAAAACTTGGGACTCGGAATGGGGCTTGGCTTTGCCCCAAATTTCAGGAATGCCATTCATGCACCATAGGGGATGGGGCTTGTCTGATTTGGTGGGACGTGACTATGTTAATACCGTAGGACCTGCGGGGATTTCCCTGCTTGGTCGCTTGCTTCCTTCAAACTCTTGGTCTGTCGGAATAAACCTGATGTTGGCTACTGATTCGCCCACTGTGGGACCCTCCTCTTACGGGCTTAATGCCTTATAGGGTTTGACTTCCTCCCTCCATGCCACCAAAGTCCTGGTCTTTGATCAGAGTGCTGCTGTGGATTATGACACGTACCAACCAAACTTCTCACACCTCCAATTTCAATCTCACCACTCACATGCTTGCCTTTAATTTTAATCATCACAATGACGGTTGACTGCCTCTCATTTGAACAAATTTTCAAAATAAACCAAAACTCTGCGGATATACTTTACAACAACTATATATTTAAAAACAAATATATCCTTTTTTTTCTCTCACGCTCTTTCTAGGGATGGTAACTGCTAAGTTGATCATGAAGAACAATTTGGTTACTTCAAGGAATGAGGCGTGAATTCGAAAAAATAGAGGTACTATATTTCAGGATAATCTGTGTTAGGTAGTACACGATCACGCTACATATATTATAACTTATAGTAAAAGCTTCGATGACTATGAATCAAAGAAATATAGAAAGACCAAGTTGATAAAGTAAAAAGAGTTTGGTGTTTTTCATGTGATTGTTTTTTTATGTTTGTTCACGGAGGGTAGTAATCCAATGCTGGCATATAGGCGCTATTAGGGAGTGGGAAGGTTGGGTTTGGCTTTCCTATTGGGGTAATTAATGGAGGAAGGGAGGGTCATTTTAGTGTGAAGACGACCCACACAAAAGTTAGTAATTTTGTATGGTTGGGATCCCAACCCTGACCACCTCGAAGTCATTAAACTAAGTGGTACGGTTAGCCTCTGGATTTGGACATGCAATTAGTTTGTGTTGTCCAATTGGGTGGTACTCACCTTTTTCTATGCCCCCCTACTTAGCCAAGCCATGGCTTTAACTCTAGCTCCTGCGTGGCTCGAGATGGGCACACTGGTAAAAATCCAAATTCGATAATGAGAGAAAAAAAAATGGTTATTTTGGTTGCATGCAAATGCATGGTAATTAATTGGCCGCCCATGCATTCTCCCAATTTTCTTTCTCAATAAATTATAATTAATAATCTAATTGGGGGGTGTAATGAGTTTTTAGTTTTAATCTTTTTATGTAGGTGTGGAGAGTTGAGGACAGGGTTTGGAAATACCTATTTGTTTTCATCCTCCTATCTTTCCCATGTTCTTTTCTGAGTCAAACTGAATAAGAGAGAGGAGTTATTACTATTTGGTCTTCTTTTCCACATTTTCTGCGCAACCAAACAGCACGAGTCGCTATCTATATCTCTTCCCGTTTAGCCTTTTTCTCTTGCATGTTTTTTGAAACTAATTAATGCATGCAGCAGTACTTTACACGATTGGTTTGAAAGGCGACCAATCCAATAGGGAAAAGTAGCCCAATTTGACCAACTTTCCTAAAATATTAAAGGTCAAAAAATGCTTGCACTGTTTGTCTTTTCGCTTAGAGGTTTTGTTGGCGATTGTAAGATAAGAAGAAGAAGAAGAAGAAAATTCAAAAGATAAGAGCAAATAGTTTCCCGAGAAGAAAACAGGTTCCCTGATAAATTCTGGGCATTCAATCACCTCAAGATTGTTGTATGTAGACCTACAGACAGGCCACCTAGGTAGCAAGCCGCAGGGAGCAAATTCGTCGAAACCACATAGATTTTTATGGTTCAATTTAATCCACGAATCCGGAATACCAAAATTGTATGAAAGATTAAAAGGCAACACAAAGGTGACCATCATCATTTCACCACTAAAAAAGAAATGGGAAAAAGAAAAGAAAAGAAAGAAAGAAAGAAAGAAGTTAGGGATGCAAAGCTAATCGTCTTTCCACTTTATGACGACATGCTGCCAAACATAGGCCACATCCGTGTGAAGCTAGAGTAACGTCTGAATTTTAAATAAATTTTATCCAAACATGTACTTATTTCCTCTTACCTAAAGAATGAAACTCTGTATGTACGAACTGATAATGTACGGCCATTTAAGTTATTCATCCCATCCATTCCCTGTAGGAATCAGGATGGACTTGGAAGCAGTTTAACTAGGTTGGGTAATGGGTTTGATAATTTTCTTTTTTTTATGTAAATTTGGGTCAATTTTGGGATAAGTTCGTGAATTATCTATCTCATTTAATTATATGTTTAATTAAATAAAAGATTATTTAACTTTTTTTATTATTCTCTTTTTTTTTTTACATACAAAATAAAACAATTTATTTATCATATTTTTTCATTACGTTGTCAAGATCAGGATAGAATGATTAGCGTCGAACTCACTCAGGTTTCTTTTCTAAATATTTATTTAGTGTTTTTAATATATATTATTAGGTGGGTTAATTCAATTAGAATAAGATTAATGAATGGACGATGGTAATTAGAGTGAGCAAGGATTAATGATGGAATAAGCATGTTGTGAAAATAGCATGGGAATGTTAATAAATATGTGTGACAAACTGGCAATGGAGTGGGGATGAGTAGGAAAGCACTAAATAAGAGGGAAGTCGAGGGAGCCAGAGTGGGGGAGAGAGGTGGCTCCAAAGTGAAGCCGATGGAGTCAAAAGTGACGTGGAAGAAACTAACAGATTTTAAAGAGAGTGATAAAGACAGCTTCCACACCAAGGAAAAGCACATGGGTGCAACCAAAAACTTTTACACGCGTCCCCTCCCCCCAACCATTTGGGTGGACCACAAATCCTATCCATCCACTTGTAACTTGCCAATAGATGCAGACAGTTTCAGGCCCTGCCTACCAATCACCACTCACCACTCACCACTCACTACATTCACTTTAACCATTAACGGTAGCCGCCATCTTTAAGCCCTCATCATCCACACTTGGAGATAACTCCCCTTTCCCTCCTGTTATAGTAATTTCTTGGGATAAGGTGAAAAAGGAGGACAGACCCATTTCCCCGGTTGCTTTGGTGCAATTGGATAATTATTTCTCCACATATTGCCATATTTTGAAGTTGGGTTGCTTCATGGGTTTACTTTCGATGCTGTCTCATGCTGGCCTCTTGCGGATCCTTATCTGATCATATGAAATCAATCCATTCTTTTTTTCCACAAAATAGAGTGGTTAGTAATGGAATCTGTTTAGTCATAGTCATATTTGGAAGCTACGGCTAACATTTGTGCCTCTTTAATGCAGATTCAGCTAATTTAACCTGCAGGATGGGGATTATAATTTCCCATATAGGCAAAGGAATGTGGATAGAGGCGCGCACTGTGACCCCCTTTCTCCAAAATATCGGTCCAGTCTGTCATGACATGTGGAAGAGTATGAGCGGTGGATATGGAGCCCATTGGCATACGACACCCAGTGTTTACTTGTCAGTGATGAGGACATAGGAGGAGGGCTTCATGAGGTTGCCAATGATGTGAAGAGGACATTGATTGAGTTTGGTCCTTTTGGTTTTCTATCTCAAGCTTCAAACACTTAAAATCATCAATGAAAACTTGGTATCCAATTGGGCGGTGACATCTCTAGCTTTCCTCATTCTCCAAGTGAAGAGACTTTCGAGGAGAGGATGGATTATTTCTAATTCAAGTTGGTGTTATTTTAAGCAAGAGTGGTAACCCCAAGAAGGCTTTAGTTCACTAGGGTTAAATGGATTAAAGTGAAGACAAAGGTGTGGTAAGAAAGGATAAGGATGGAGGGGGAGGAGAGAGTAGGAGAGAGAGAAAGAGGAAGAGAGAGAGATTCTCCTAAGCTGGCAACTTGTGTTGATTGTGTTCTAGTGTTTGTTATTGTTTAATGAAGGAAAACAATAAAGAAATGCTGAAGAAGATGCGCATGGTGTGCAAGGGATTCCTCTGCGTGCTTTTGAGTTGTTTATAAGTTAAATAAGCTTTTGCCAGACTAAAATATCATGAACTCAAAGGCTTAAACTAATGGGTGTCATGTTTATCCCGACACTCCCAAGCCTTGTTTCCCATCTTCCAACTTTCTCATTTAGATGCTAAACACCTATTGGTGATTACCCAGATCTTCACCTCCTAATTTTGGCTAATCATAGTATTCCTCTTCATTAATCTAAATTAGCAAATCCTTAAACCTTGAGCTGAGTTACAACCGCCCCTTCGTTTACATATACAACATCGACCTAGTGGTCCCTTCATATGTGATACTCTAGGATTCTTTCATCCTGTATATGTACACACTATCTTGACCACTGTTCATATATAGCTTACTGTCAATACTTTTTTATCACCCAGCATCCTAAAATATTGGATGAGTACAGAAATAGGTCAGAGCCCTTGTGATATATGAGACGTAAAGGATGATTCGGTTCTCTCTCAAGTCATTCTTTTCTTCTATATTAACAATATATGAAAATAACAGCATAATTCAGTAATTTCTAAAATAATTGGAGTACTATAGGTCCCTAATCCTATGTCGACTTTGATACTTTTTTATGTTCAGGAGGAGAAGGAGGATATTTATGGACAAGGGCGTACGTGCTTGCCTCTAGATTGGTGAGAGAACAATACTGCCCATTCGGACATCTCTCCTCTCCTTTGTTGTTCTTGTTGTATATATATCACGCAAAGTACGTACCCGCTCAGAGTCCCACACTATGTTTCCCCTCCACCCATACTCAGCCCTTCACGCTCTACCCTCTGGGTGCGTGCCCATGTCTCACAAAAACAATTTCCCAATTTCTTACTCAGTCCGCGCATGCTTTCCACAACAAAAATCTTTTCTTTTGTGTACTTTGATTTCAACAACCCTTAATTTACGCCTTAATTTGGGCCATAATCTAGGTGGGTTATGACTTAAGCGTACTAGCTAGGTTCCTAATTAAGCTCAGAATTCAAGGTGTGCAGTTCACCAATTCCACATGCCACATGCACCACGGCCCAATCACCACCCAACATCTAGTCCCAATTCGGGTGAAGGGGCTTAAGCTTTACTAATCTACATCTTACCCATTAGTCAAAAAGATGTTGGTCAAATACTTAAAAAGAAATCCAGAAAGGGGGAGAGAGAGCTAGTCTATGTAGCTCTTTCACAATCTCTGCTATTGGTAGGCAACCCTTAGATTGTCACTTTCTCTAAAGCTGAAAGTCCACAACGCATACAGAGTAGGATTATTATTCTTGCTGCTTAAAAAGCAAAAGAAATCCAGCCCCATCAGCTAAGTGATGTGGTTTAGGAGGATTTAAATATAATAAAAGATTCTAAACCGTCCATTACTTAATACATAGCTTAAGAATTAATAATGAGCAGAAGTACATACGTGTATGGTTGAGAAGATGGTATGTGGCCTTCCATTGTTCCTTCGTTTCCCGTTTATGTGATAAATCTTTTATTACTGATTCCTGATGAGCACATGGTGAGCACTTGCTGTCTGGGCATAGTTTTTATGAGCAACCCCATTCCTTTTGATAATTTTGAGACGATGAACTACACGTGTTAGGCTGGTTCCATGGCCGTCTGTTGCTTGTCTCCATATGGATTCTTCCTGGAGCTTTAAAGTGTTTCTAGATTGCTCTCTCAGGTGTCCTAGATCCGAAGACAATGGATCATTGTTATTCACCCCTTTTTCGTCTTTTTAAATTCATTTTCACCCTTTTCTCCTTGTTTATTTATTTTATTTTTTTTCTTTCTCGCTTTTTTCCGGGTGTCCACTGTCCAGTGCAGTGCAATACTGTACAGGGCAGAGAGGCTGTCATGGCTTCTGAATTTTTATTAGGGCTAGTTGGATGGTGCTTTATGGAGCAGCAGTGGATTATAAAAACCTCTCTAATTGCTGGATCGTTAATAGTTTCTTTTCAACTTCTTTCCGTACACTTTGCTGTAAGCAGACGTGGTCCGTGTAGGATAGTATAGGCTAAATCAATTTAATAATTTTATATGATTTAATAATTTAATTAGTAGAATAACTTAATATTATAACTAGCCAACTTGGCCCACTGGTGTTATGATATGCATTTTCTTTCATATGTCCATACTGTCATTGAAGCCACTATTATGTTTATGTCTGGGCTGGACTGGGTTGGACTGGGCTGGGCTGGGCTGGGCTGGCCTTAAAGGCGCCTGTCTATTACCTCTTATTTCTTCTTTGGGCCAACTGTTGCCCCTTTTGCTTGATATGAATACCAAATTGAAAAATTGAGATTTAATCAATTGATTCTAAGTGTAATTTAAAAAATCTAAGTAAAACCCATTTAAGAAATCTTCCCATTTCATATTTCTCCATGATTTTATCTTCACAATAATTTGGATTATTCACCACAATCAGGATATTTAGGATTCTATCTTAGAATTTTTCTTTTATTGTAGAAAATAGGGAAATAATTAAATATAATTAAAATTATTTGAAATTTTGTGCATTTTAAATTATTTAATCTTAAACTGAAAAAAAAAAAAGTTAAATTAGTTTGAAAAGTCATGTAATAATAATTTAGTTATTATAGTTAAATTTCCAAGAATCAAACATATGACTAGAAAAATATAAATTATCCTTAGTAGACTTCTAGTCTTGCTTTGACTTTTATATATTTTATTATAATTTTTTATAATTAAAACATTAAATAAAATGATGAATAATTACAAAATTAAATTAAATTATTAAATTAATTAAAATTTTAAAAATTCAATAGTAAAGAAACTAAAAAGTATTATTAAAAAATATATTTATAAATTTAAAATTAAGTTGAATTGGTCCACCTAGCGCTCCAACCGCTAAATCGGTGAACCGGCTACCCCACTTTTTGTTTTCGGCTTTTTCCAAAACTCATCCAATGATCCAACATGTAAGGGCCCATTGTTAAGCCGAAACTCTTTACCCAAGTTCACAGCTGGCCTGTTTGTTAATGGATGACAACTTTATGGACACAACTACGCAAAATCAAAAGATGAACCACCAAGCTATGATTACATCTTTGCAAAGGAAAGCATTTTAAAAGTTTATATAATTTGGGAGATAATAAAATATATAGTTACTAAATCCAAACAAATTTAAATAATAAAATTTTATTTAATATTAATAATTAAAAGTTACATATTTAATAAAATTAAAAATATTGATAATTTAATAAATTTTGTATTATCCTTGTCATAATTTAAGCTACCAATCTTAATGATGATTAAATAACAAAATGTATTTTAAAATTTTAATTATTTATATATTTTTTAATTTCTTATAATTATTTTTAATTTTGATTATATATAAATTATATAATTATGACATAACCAATTTGACCATAATTTAACTATTAATCTTACTATTAAACATTGATCCGGTAATTTTTTTGATTTGATAACTAGTCTAATTTTGAAAACATTGAATGAAGGCATGAAACAAATTGTCACTGCTCCTTATAAGGTTTTAGCATTAACACTTCATAAATGATTATCATTAGACTTTTGAAAAGACATGTCTTCTCATAGAATTTACAGGGAACTTATGTTTTGGTTTGGTAATATAAAAAATATAAAAAATTAGAAACCCAACTTTTGATTTTTCAATATAACTATTCTAATCTCAAAAATAATTTAGAATTCATGCACTCTCAACTTAGTTGTTATTTTATATCCAAATTATCCTCCCCTTTCCTCTAACTCAGCTTCCATATCGAATTAAAAAAAACAAAACATCCTATACTTTTCTCTCCCGTAGTCGACGCTAATACTTAATAGAAGACTCCATCCTCTATCCACTTATCTCCTTCTTGAAACCCAAAAATCTAGAAACCCTAGCGCGTTCCTCGTATTGATCGGAATATGAAAAACCTAAATCTGATAAAAAAAAAAAAAAAAAAAAAAAAAACAGACGTCTTATTTTATCAACCTAAAACATAAGTTTCCCTTAAAATAATGGAGAGTTTGCCACTAATGTAACAATATATTATTAAGGGATGTCACTAACCCATCTGCCTTTCATATGTTTTCATTCTCTATCTCTCCTATTAATGTAATCCTATGATTCCTATCCAATAGCCCAAATTTCGCTTTCCAACGATGACGTGTTATCCTCTTAAATTCTTCCTTCCCATTCTAACTTAATGGTTATGCAAATTATGGATGTGTTTCCTAATGTTTTTTACTCAAAGTATTTTCAATAAAAATAATTTTTTTAAATACTTTTGAAAAAAATTAAATATTAATTATTTCTTTGAAAAATATTATAAATGATTTTTCAAAAATTTAAAAATATTTTCTAAATTTTTGTAAATAACTTATTTTCCTTTGAAAATATTTTTTAAAGTGTTTTTAAAAAACACTGGCAAACGAAACTCATGTCATTGAAGATATGTTCTTATCCGTTGCGAATGAGTACAGACTAGCAAATGGGGAGGACCATGTCCCCTTTCCAAACTAGCCGGTCTAATAGTCCTTTCATCCCTTCATTAAATGCTTCCACCATTTTTTTTTGCTTTTATCTATTACAAATTCAACTCAATATAGTCAAGATGTCAACATGTTGTCTAGTATTAAATTGTTGTCATGTCCTAGAATTGTGTTTTTTGAAGCAATCCATTAACTTTGCCAACTGTTCAACTTTTATTGCTTTATTTCCTACAAAGAAGGGAAGCTTTTGCTTTCCATACACCCTGATAAAATAGAAGCCCTAATTCAGGCCATGAAATAATATGCGCAAGAAAAAGACATTTACTACTGCATAGGGAAGTTGTAAACAAAACCCTTACTCAATAACCTACCGCCAACAAAGACTTCGTCAATTCAAAAGAACCCTCATGACATAAAAAAAAAAAAAAAAAAAAAAAAAAAACCAATGCCTACCCCACCAGAAAGACATAATCGAAGTCCAACACAATTGGAAGGATCTTTAACTCAAGTTCTCAATCTTAGCGAGAGAGACGACGGATGGACAGAAATGCTAGCACCATATGAATCCATTCTAAAAACCTCAATGGAAGAGGCTATTATGGCTCCATTAACTCTAAACCCCAAGGATAGGTAAGGTTATGAGAAATTCCTATTGTTAGCATATGGAAGTTCTTGGCTTTACTTTATCATGGATACTCCCCATTTTTGTAGGCTTGGTAACAAAGTTCACTGATAATGACATTAAGTGCCTAGAACATGAGGAATTGCTTTAGATGTCTAATACCCTGCAAACTTAGGAAAAGGAGAAAGAAGATGAAAAGATACACGATTGAGAATCATTGCAAGAATTAGTGACACTCAAATATAACCCATTAGCTTTTGGAGTTGGATACAATCCATAAGCAAGAAAATGATAACCTAAAGATTGAGATGAAATATAATATTAAGCTAAAGCAGCCAAAAAGAAGACTCAGGCATTACTAGCACTCTAAGAAACTTGGAGAGTAAAAGGACCTTGAATATGACATAGGTTATGAAGAGTGTTAGGTAAAGCATGGCATCCTATTGTTCCTAAAACACTTCTTGATTCTTCCCTTTGTTATTATTATTATTGTGAAAAACAAGTGTAATAATTAACAACAAACAATGAAAGCTGTATGCCTTAAGGTTAATCAACTTTATTGTTCTTTGGCAGCAAGAAATGTGGCCAACTCACTTAGGCAAAGTGATTACAAAATTTGATGAATTTGCACTTAGGATATTTTTTAATAAAATATTTTATATTTTTTTAAATTGATTTTGATGGGAAAATCTCTTCCATGAATTGAGTATTAAAACAACTTTATGCTAAGCTTGTTAATAAAGTAGCCTATGTTTACCTATATCATATGAAGGCCACAAACCCTTTATAAAACTTGTCTTTTATAAGGGCCATGTACATGTTAAATTTGGATGAACTTTTTGTCAAATTTTGGAAGTCTGTTAAAGATAAAACCCTTAAAAGTATAATATGATATAATATATTTGGATTTATTATTTATTTAATAAGATATCGGTTTTTCATTTCTATCTATCATATTTCATGTATTGTATTGTATTATATTATATGAGCATTCAGATTTAACATATTTTATATTGTATATGACTTGAATAAATTTGGAGTTGCATGAAAAATTTGAGTGATGAGTTTTTTAAAAAGTAAATAATTTGTTTATTATCGTTTTATGGATTTAGACAATCCATTTGAAACTCTAGTGCACTACCTTAAAATTAGAGGATAACTGGTTTTGCTCATTAAGATGGTTTTCTATGGTAAGTGTATTAACATGTATGGTTATATATTGAATAGAACCGATGATGTGTATGATATAAGATTATTAAATAATTATGATCTCATAAAACTGTTATATTGTAAAGTCTAAGTCTTACATCCTTAAGAAAATATTGAGTTTATGCCAAAAATTTATAGTGACTTTAACTTATGGATAAGACCCTAAGATGATCATATATTACTTAGATATTAGATTTTATAGGTTCTATATTCAAGATCAATCTTACTTCACTAATACCAATAAGTGGCATAGGGGAAGGAGCACCATACCTAGGAATCAATAATATGAAAATTTTGTTATGAATTCATTTTCCTTATTGGGATCGAGACTAAGAAGAATGGTTGAAACAACAATCATCCATCTCATTCATACTTTGGCTACCATTGAAGCACTAATTCCTAAAAATTAGGGAGCATTGAGGATAAAGAAATTATTAGAGTTATCCTTTCTATGGAAGCCGATGACAACACTAGAAATATGATCTCACATGCATAGATTAACTTCACTTTTATAGCATTTAAATGAACTAAAAAATAAATTTAGACACAAAATAAAGAATGAACTAATTTTTATGATAGAAATCTTAATTCATATTAATATCAATATCAATTTTTTATTACAAGTTTTGATTATGTTAGGTCCATGTTTTACGCTATGTGGACGTATTATTTTTAAACTTTGTATGTATATAATTAGTTGACTGCAATGAATATAAGACATACATCTTAAAAAAAAACAGTTAGATTGTTTACTCGAAGAATTAGATTGGATTCCACCGGAACATGCCTGGTTAAATTTGAATGGACTATTCGTACGTTAAATCTGGTGGAGGTGGAGCTATAAGCGAAACTAGTCTTAGAAGCCAATATCAACACGGCTTGTGACTTGTTTGTCTACAGCCCAACTAAAAGAAAAGGACAGTGAAAAGGACAATGAAAGTAGCAGGAAAGATAAATCTTCCCCAATGGCCAATGCCAAAGAAACAAAAATTTGGTGACAAATGACTTTATTATTCTTTAAAAATAAAAATCCAAATTTAGATTAGGTTTCAAAATAATTTTCAATCTAATGTCTAAGCATCCACATCATAGAATTGAAGTTGGTTTTGAAGAATTTTTAACATGGTCAAAATCGTAATTATCAAGTATGATTTTAAATTTAAATTTTAGATTATATTATTTTTTATTTATTAATATTCAAATAATTGGTATTTTTAATTTAATATAAAAATATTTTTATTAGTTTTATTTAAAAAAAATGGGCATTATAAATTATTAACCTCTTACATGTATTTAAAAAAAAAAATTGAAGTTAAGTTTAAAATCGTAGTCACCAACTACGATTTTAAAATAAAAATCGACCTATAAAACCGTAGTTAGTGATGATGATTTTAAATATTTAAAAAAAAAAAATCAAAATTATAACCTTTAATTACAGCTTTACAATATGGATGCTTACATGGTAAAATCATACTAAATTAGAAATTATTTTGAAACCAAATCTATTTTATAAAATATTTTTTTAAAAGAGAATATTTTAAGTCAAAACTCCAAAATAATATTATTTTAAGAAAAACCTCACTATAGATGGAAGTTTCAAATAATTCCCAATCTAATTCATGGGCAAAATTTTCAACCCATGACCATGTTTATGGTTGAAAATCAAAACCCCACCTCATGATTGAAGCATTTTCACCTTATTTGTATTTTTTTTTCTTTATTTGAGATAAAGGAAGAAGGGAAAAAAAATGTCAAGAAATACGACTTGGAGATATATTTCCATTTTTTGTTAAAAAAAAAAAAAAAAAAAAAGCCAAGTGTGATATTACCGGGTACAGTGTCTTGGCAAAATGATTAGAGACAGAGGATGGGCCGATGGCTGTTGACAACAAAGATTAAAGTACATTGGCCCAACGGCTCGAGGTAACATGTGCTCTTTTTTTGGGAGGGGGGACATTTAAATTCTAATTTAGTAATTTATATATTGATTATGAGAAAAAAAAAGGTAAAATGTACATGCCTAAAAGGGTGTGGTTTTTAGAGGAAGTTTTTAGGGACAGGAGATTTGGGAAAGGAATAAAGGATGGCCCAAAAAGAGGTCATTCCGTGGGACCTACGGAGAACGACATCTAGAACGTCGTCGTTTCACAAATAAAACGTCATGTCTTAGCTGTCTTACCCAAATGGCCTAACTTTCTACAACACGCTTTGGTTCAACATTGTCAAAACGACACCGTGTTGAATCTTTATTTAACTCCTAATCTCAAATCCACATCGGATATTCGGATTTCGCACAAAGTGTGAGGGAGAGAATAGAGGGGATGTGTTCATACTTCATGATTCGGATCAAGAGCGGGAGGAGAAACCTGGGCTGGATGTTGGGTCAAAAGGCACCCAGTATGAAAATGTATTGATTTCTTCTTTGTCGTCTTTCTCGGACTTAGACTTGGATTTCTCCATCTGCAACCATTCTTTCTAGGTCACAATTTTCATTTTCTTTCTCTTCATCGATATTGGATCATTGCAGTGCCCGTTATTCAATTCTTGAATTATGGGGAAAGGAGGAGGCTGTGTTCCCAGCAAGAAAAAATTACCCTCGGCGACAGCCGATGAAGGCCCACCTAGCGCCAGGGACGCCCCCATTCCGGCCCAGGACAACAGCCCCGAGGCCCCCGCATTGGATGTGGACGGTGTAGTCACTGATCCAATTGCCAAATTGAAGATATTCGTCGTGTTCTATTCCATGTACGGCCACGTTGAAGGCTTGGCTCGGAGGATGAAGAAGGGTGTGGATGGGGTTGATGGAGTTGAGGGGCTTTTGTTTCGGGTTCCTGAGACGTTGCCAATTGAGGTGTTGGAGCAGATGAAGGCGCCGCCCAAGCCCGACGATATTCCGGAGATATCCGCGGCGGAGTTGACGACGGCTGATGGGATACTGTTTGGGTTTCCGACGAGGTATGGATGTATGGCTGCTCAGATGAAGGCTTTCTTTGATTCAACGGGGCAGTTGTGGAAGGAGCAGCAGCTCGCCGGCAAGCCGGCGGGGTTCTTCGTGAGCACTGGGACTCAAGGAGGTGGCCAAGAAACCACTGCGTAAGCCTTCTTTTTCAACCTCTCCTGATTGCTTTAATCGGATTTGCAAGTTGTAACTTGTTATTATCTGATTGAAAAGTGAATTGCTGTTGAATGTGATCTTGGTATTGCCTTGTTATTACATTAGATTATAAGTTACAGAATTGAAAAATATCATAACACTCTGCAATATCACTTTGTGAACGCCATTGAAATCATGTTGGTATCTTATTTCTATAAATAACATTAGAGGTAGACTGCGATGACCCACATCCAATGAGAGAAGAATTAATCATGTAGACACTCTTTGAAAGACTGATGACCCATTGGCCCTAAGCTGATAATATCTACATGGGAGAGAGTTGGCCATTACAAAGTCCCATACATTGGTGTGGGACTCTATTGTTTGGCCTCATGAGGGATGTTTGTTTATCTAAGTGACATCTCATGGGTACCATGGATACAACAATGTCTTTTGTTTCTGCATGGAGAATGAATATGGATAAGGGAAAAAAGATCTTAACACTATATATGTAGTATGCTTCCTTTAACCATGTAGACACAGACTCATTGGACTCAAAGGATAGGAGAAGAAATTCCTCACAGTATATATGCAGTATATTTCTTTTAACTGTGTAGATGCATTTTAAATTCATGAGGACTCATTGGTTCTAAAGCGGAAAATATCTATATGGGAGAGATTGAACTGTTACATAAATAGTTAGAAATTCTAAAGTTAACAAGTAAAGTATATTGTGGAGCATAATAGTAAACAAAATTCTACTTCTTAACTATATAATAGAATTGGGTCTCCTTGACCATGTGCCCATCAAGGGTATATGACTGTCTCTAGCTGATCAACTGATAGGCAAACTATCTGCTTTGATGGTTAAGTTTGACCATAAAATTTACAAAAAAAAAATGGAATACAAATGTGAAGAACTGGGTGTCCTGTGTGTTAAGGGGAGGGGGTTGGGGTGGCAGAGGAGGAGGGGGCATGAGTAATTGTGTTTGTTATTGGGTTGGATTGGATTGGGTTGGGTTTGTGCTGTTTTGCCATTGTCCATCATGAACAATTTTTTATGTTATAACCTTAACAACTTTCAGCCTCATTGAATGTTGCCAGATCTTTTGATTGTAGTTCATTCTATTTCTTTAGTCCATATCTCCAAGATTGATTAATTCCTCATTTGTCTCGTGAATCAATATTGAGTTTCATTGTCATGCTTAGATTTTTTGGTTCCAATGGACAATGTTTTATGTCGTGGTATAAGGAGAATTTTATCACCATCTCTTTGTGAAATATAATTGTAGTACAGTCAATAAATCTTGGCTTGAATTATCATGGAGAATCCAAGTTGTGCTGAATTGGGGATAGAAGTTCATCTTCTTTAAAACTAAAAAATTTGTGCTGCTCTGCTTTCAAACTGGACATTATCATTCCTATGAAAGAATCAAACATTTTTCATTGACTACCCATATTGGAAGTTTTGAGGAAAATTTAATTTTGTCTAATCCAAATCCATGTTCTTGCCATCAGCACATTGTGCTTGGTGTAAAACTGTTCCAAAGTTGGAATTCCCAAGAGATCATTAATGACCCCAAATTTTTGTGGAATCTGTTTGAGCTGCCGTGGATTACTTTCACAAGCCATCCACTCATTTGTAATGTTGGATATCAGCTAGATACAGATATTTATTCTCAGACCCTCACATGAGGAGGATCTTAAGTTGCATTCTTCATTTCATTGAATATTCAGTTATGACTTTTCCTGTGCTAGTGTTTCAAAATTGGTCTGCTTCAATTTGTGAGGTTTAATATTATGTACCTTTTATTTGTTGGGTTAGGATTTCTGTATGCATGATGTACCTCTCCAGAGGAATGAAATTCTGGGTGAGGGGATAATGAAGGAGGTTAATGTTCGAGTATTGCTTAATCACTGTTCTCTTAACCTTAAACCTTCTTAACCACACTCCCCCTTATATGTCTCTCTCTGTGTTTCATATTATATAGGAAACATAAAAAAATTATAAATGAATAAAATTCCGTTCAATTAATTTTTCTTAATATGGTTTTTTCTATTGTAATGTGGTGTTGGGTTGGACTTTGGTTGGATGTGATGGTACAAAATTGTCTGTGAGTGAGAAAATTTGAGTTTTCTACACTACATTATATCCTATATTCATTTCTTTTGCAGGTGGACCGCAATCACCCAGTTAGCTCATCATGGAATGCTGTTTGTTCCTATTGGGTACACCTTTGGGGCTGGTATGTTTAAGATGGACTCCATTCGTGGGGGTTCTCCATATGGGGCTGGAGTTTTTGCTGGTGATGGCACAAGGCAACCAAGTGAAACAGAACTGGCACTTGCAGAGCATCAGGGCAAATATATGGCTGCAGTGGTTAAAAGACTTGCCCAAGCTTGATGGCATTATCCTGATTTCAACCTTTTCTGGCCCATTAAATCTGCAGCTGTATCTTTCCTCCCTTTATTGATTTAAATATAATTGTTCTGTGATTAGTCGTGGTATTTCTCATCAGTGAGACACAAATTTTTTTTTCTTTTGGAGTCAGTTCCTTGCTCTTGTCCTACTCTGTTTAAAGAGCTGTATTCTTCTGTCTGATATTACATTAAATAATAATGCGAGTTTGTGGGATGTGCTCTTCTTGTATATTTTATTCTTTCACCTATGGCACTGTGGACTTAATGTTTTTTCTCCTTCCAGTCCTTCAAATCAGTATCGATGAATCATGAGTCATTCTCCATTGTTGTAGACTCATCACCTCCTCGGTTAATTTTGAACATGGCATCGAAACAAAATCATCTCTATCCTTGCTGGAACCAGGGAGCCAAGGAGAATGACTACGAAACTAAAGGAGTAGGGGACGTGAAATTACTTTCTTCCAAAGTTGGGTACATATATGAGAATTGAGAATGAATATTTTATAGTCATTTTTTTGTTTCTCTTTTATTAAAAATCATTTGTAGTGGCTTAAATCTCTTCTATTTTGTCAGACATGCTGTTGGAAGAGGAGGGTTTTGATATCACTAGAAAGACCTGCACAAAGTGAGATATAGCAACTTGTAACCCTGTCCATCAAATGGAAAATAGAGATTGTAACTGCAACCCTCCCTAGCAAACAAGCCTATTTCATTTTCATGTTGACACTTACATTCTAGTAATTCAATAGCCCTACTCTGTCCAGCCCATCTCCTAATCTTTACATATTATAATTTAAAATAAACTCCCTTAACTATTGGAAAATAAAAAAGCAAAATAAAATTTTAAAATTAAATATATTCGAATATTATTACAAAAAATACAGTGTGAGGCAAAAATACCTATTATCACTTTGTTTCTTTTCAACACGAATTTTTTTCCTCTCTCTTCTTCATGGATGGACCTGAAAAAAAATTAAGGAACGTGAGCAATTAACTTTATTTTTCCCTTATATTGTCTATTTTTTTTCTTTTTTTATCCGTGTGACAAAGTCAAAGGATAGTCAGCAATGAATTCCATGAATGGAAAATTATGATTGTTTTAGTACCGTGGAAGTTAATTCTCAATCATAATATTTTTAAAGTAAGACTAATTATATTAAGAAAAACACTTAAGATGAGGTGAATTTGATGGTTAAAACTTTTTAAAAAACTACTTTGATTTATTAAATAATAAAACAATAAATGTAAATAGTGTAGGGAAGAGAGATGCAAGCTTATTTTTATAGTGCTTCAACAAATTTTGCTTATGTCTACTCTTCTCAAACTCCTTTCCAAGTAGGGGTTATATCGAAGGCTTCCAACTCCGGGCCTTCGAGCTATAGACTTGGATTTAATGGCTCCAATGGACACTTATAAGTCTCTTCAAGCTCTATGCTAACTTGAAACTTCAATAAAAATATATTTGGAAAACCTTTATCTTTAATTAATGTCTCCCCTTGGAGATAAGGGTGAGTGAAATGATTGATTTTCTACAAAAGTCACATTTATAGAAACAAAAAATTTTCAAGAATAGGTATGGTAACACTTACACTCTTTTAAGTTGCAAAATATTTCACAAAAATACATCTTAATAACGTGAATCAAGTTTACTTTGATGTTGATCATGAATATGAACAAATGAACACAACTAAAAATCTTAGAGGAAAGTTTAGGAAAAACACTATAATCAAGAAAATGTTCAAAAAACACTTTAATATGACTCTTAAACCCTAACACCCGATAATGTAACCTACTTATCTAGTGAGTTGCTACCAGAACTTCTTCCTAGTAGCTTTTGGGAACATGATTTTAAAATAAAAGATTACGAGTGATTTAAAATAAATGTCTATCTTTTCTCTATACCATCTCATTTTGTTGTGGAGTATCAACCTATGGAGATTGATGGATAATGTTTTCTCTTTGTAAAAAAAAGAATTAAAAATTGATTGAAATAGTCTCTAGCATTATTGAAAAGACCACTTTAATGTTGAATGTTATAAAATATTGATAAAACAAAAAAAGCATGATCATGTAATGATTATTAAAAATATTGAGATATTTTAAAATTTTAATTTATTTTACTTATATTATTATTTTTTATTTATATTGTTAGCCAATGCATTTATATGAAAATTTTAAATTTAAAAGATAAGGAGTTTAGATAAGTAATAGCATCTCTACCAATGGTACAAAATATTCTATTATCAAAATATAGCACTTAGGGTAATGATATATTATGTGTTAAAATGACAATACCAATGTATGTGACAAATTTGACATTGGGTTTCATACACCAAAATAACATTAGTATTATATTTTGAACATATTTGTGAGTGATTTTGAATGGGGTTAACATCCTTTTCTAATGCTTTGAAGTATTTTTCTTTTTTATTTTTCTTTTAAAAAAAATTAGGTATTTGATAATTTTTCAAATATTATTTTTAAAAATTTAGAGAATCATTTAAAATGATTAATGGACAATCATTTGATAGACAATGCCTTTTTTTTTTTTTAATATCAAATTATAAAAAAAACACAATCAAAGCACTTTTTTGGTTTATAAATTTTTTTGTTAAAACATTTCTAATAAAAGTGCTAACAACAAAAGGGTTCTATACAAAAACAGTTTAATTATGACTTCCAAATGTGCTCTTATAGTA
Organism: Vitis riparia; assembly: GCF_004353265.1. Lineage (NCBI taxonomy): Eukaryota > Viridiplantae > Streptophyta > Magnoliopsida > Vitales > Vitaceae > Vitis > Vitis riparia. Next base: position 18,373,330 of record NC_048434.1, on the reverse strand, counting down.
CATATTAGACTAATATGTCAAAATTTTATAATTATACTTATATTTTAGTAGTTGGTTTAGAGAGTAGTTATCAATTTCAAAATGAAATTTTAATATTTGAGAATGATTTTGAGAGAGTTATAATCATTTTCTAACGTTTAAAGATATTTCCAAAAACACAATGAATCACCATTCTTAGAAAATTGCTTAATAAACTATTCTTCTAAAAAAAAAATCACATTTTAAAATATTATAAATTAAAATTTAATATTTGAAAATATTTTTAAGAGAGTTGGGATTATTTTCTAATATTTAAAAATGCTTTCATAAAAATGAGATATTTACCCAGTTTTTGAAAATTACTTTTAAAATTTTACAATTCCTATAAAATCACTTAATTAGCTATTCTTTCAAAAAGGTCGCATTTAAAACATATTATAAATTAAAATTTAATATTTGAGAATGATTTTGAGAGAGTTGTGACCATTTTCCAATACTTAAAAATGCTTTGTATTTACCAAGTTTTTGAAAATTTCTTTTAAAACACAGTGAATCTCAATTTCTAGAAAATCACTTAATAAACAATTCTTCTTAAAAAAATATTATAAATAAAAAATATGTTTAGTAAAAAATATTCTTAAATGGAATCTTAAAAAGATGTTTTGATGCTAAAGGATTGAAATTATTGTAACACCACTACATTTGATTAGCAATAGAGTAAAAAAAATTGGAATAAAGCATAATAAATAATGGCAGACTAAAAAGCTTAAATTGCAATGAAGATAATAATATTTTTCTAGCATTTGCAGGAAAGTAAAGGGATCAAAAGAAAGAAATTGAATTGACGGCAAATTCAGGAATTGAAGTGGGTAAAGAATTTGATATCTTGTAGACCCCAATTTTTGACAAACCAAAAGGTTTTAGTTTTTATTATTGTTTTGCTTGCTTTCATTGAGGAGTTGGGGAAGGGGGAGCATTTTCAGTGAGGGTGGGGGGGACGTGTCCCGGGAGGCTCCATGCATGGACATGTGGTGGACGTCAGTAGCCCACCCATGGTGGTGGGGTGAAGATGACGCACTTGCTGAGTGATGCACAGTGAAGTGGGGATGGCTTGCGAGAGAAGATAGAAACATGAGGATTTTTCAGCAGGTGAGGGGGAGATTTTGAGGGGGCTGGCTTGAGGAGACCAGAGAGCGAAGCTTCCTTGAGCTTGGTAAGTTATCGTCTCTTAACGTCTTGCTTCACCACCTGCTAATTTATGCATATTGTTTTATTGTTTGCTGTGGACATCAAGGGCCATAGGTTTGCTTTGGCGGAACATGATCATTTTACATAATATGCTCTGTTTTTTGTTCTTCTTGATACCTTGAACTCCCCTCTATGAATAACTGTTTTTTTTTTTTTTTTTAGGTTGGATTGGATGTTTGATAATTAAATTGTGGGTTCTTAATTTGTCCCACTAGTCGGTAGCCCATATATCACTCATGGGATGTGGTTTTGCCAGATAATTCCTTGAATCTCATCGTTCTTGCTCTGTTTTTTTTTTTTTTTAGTCATTTCATACCCCCCATGCACACGGCCACTTTCATCCCCCTGTGAAACCAAGGTTTGGTTAATCTTGATTTTGATGATAACAAAACAAGGTTTAAAACTAATGATCATATTTCAAGTGTAATTAGGCAAGACGACTTCCAAAGTGGCAATCCAAAGACAAATCAAGCCAAGGAGAAATCATGAAGAAGAAGACCACCTCAAAAAGAAGAGTTTTTCAATACCAAAACTTCTTAAGATCTCTTTGTAAGGTTGTTGGTGCACTAGGACTTTCATGCATTTCATTCTTTATTTATGTACCAAAATCATCTAAGAGTAATATTGTTTTAAATATCTTAAGAATTGGATGATTTCATGTTTTCAACTAAAACCTTGTGTTAAATGATTTTCAAACTTGTGTTAAAAGGTTTTAAGTTGAAAAATGTTGAGTGTTGAGCTAAAAAAATGGCTCAACCGGTTCAATTGGTCGACTAGTTGTGCTCGTCCGGTCGAGGACCAGTTGAGAAAGGCCAAAAAGTTTCTCTCTCTCCCAGTGGCCTTCTCTTCTCGGTCAAGGTTGAACCTCAACCAGTTGAGGTTTGGTCGAGGTCCGGTTGAGGCCCAATGGTCACTTTTCCAAACGGCTAATCAACCGGTCGACCCCTATCTCGACCGGTCGAACTCCCAACGGCTAGTTTGACTTTTTTTTTTTTCTATAAAAATGCTTCAATCTTCATTGTTTCAGGAGCTTAACCTTCCTAAATCATTCTTGAATATATTTGAGCCTTATAAGAGTGTTTTTGAGTGCACCATTGTTTCATAACTTGCATATCTTTAGTGCACCATTCAATCCTAGTTTTTCTTGTATCTTTAAGCCTAAAGTTCTATTACTAGGATTTTTGTGAGATCAATCTTTGTATATCTTTGAGAGGAATTTTATTAAGTGAGGGGTATCACTTAAGAGGTTGTTCAAGAGTGGGATAACTCTTGAGAAGTGTAAAGGGTGCTTGGAGCCAAAAGTCCAAGAGAGTGAATTAGAACCATAATCCAATTGTAAAGAGATTGGAAGCTTGGTTGAAGCTTCAAGATAGTGGAACCCTCACTCGGTTAGGAGGTTGAGGAGAGTAGACGTAGGTAAAGAAGTGTCGAACCACTATAAACTCTCATGTTTGCACTCTCTCTTCCCCAACTCTTTTAAATTATATGTAATTGTCTTTATTTTGTTTATTATATACTTGCATATAATTGTCTCTTATTTTTGCTTAGTTTAAATTTGTGAAAAGAGACCATTACCCTATTTACCCCCCCCCCCCCCCCTCCCCCTTTTCCCCCTCTAGGATGATTACCATAGTTTGGATTAGCTTCAAATTCCTAACACCCTCATTTCCCTCGACTTTCTCTTTCTTTTTCTTTTCCTCTTCCTCTTCCTGCACCTCTTTTCCGGTGACGCAAGGTGTGCGACCCTTTCGAACGTTAACGGAGGGCGGCGTCCACCTAGAGCTCACTTCCACCACCACCTCCCCGCTAGCCATTTACGTCACTGAATCAACCGAGATGAGGATCCAGCGCCTCATCTCCGAGAACCCAATCATCATCTTCATCCGTCCCTCCTGCCGCATGGGCCACGTCATGAAGCGCCTGTTCTCCACCATCGAAGTGGATGCCGAGAAGATCGAAGCCCTCGTCGCCGACTCCGTCGACTCCACCTCCACCGCCCCTGTCGCCCCTGCCATTTTCATCGACGACACACGTGTCGAAGGCATGGAAAGCCTCATGGCCTTCCACCTCAGTAGCCACCTCGTCCCTCGTCTCGTCGGTGGTGGAAGATTTCTTAGGGGATGATGCCCAGGTGGAGAAGTAGGCCGTGATGGGGATTGGAGGTTTGGACATGCCCATGCTAATGGATACGGGCTTGAGATGGAGCCTAGGCCCAAATGTGCTGGTGAAAGACCTCACGCTGTTCATGTTAATTACCCATATCAAGTTGGCCCATACCCATATTGAGTTCGCCTATCTGATTGCTTCAATTTTAAGTAACTTTCAAGTTTCTAATTTTCGTAATTTATTTTTTTTAAAAAAAGCTCTAATTTCTCAATAAATTTTCTAAATTCCAAATTCTAAATCCTATTTTCAAAACTTATGTCTTCAAGCAATTCTTCAAAATCCCAACTTTTAGAATTAATTCTCATGGTTTCCAATCTCACATAATTTTCCAAGCATTTCCAATTTCGAAATTTATTTCTTCAAGAAATCTCATTCCTCAAACATTTTTTTTTGAAAGTTCTAATTCTCAAGTTCATTCTTTTTTAAAATTCCACCTCCAAACAATTTTTTTTTTTTAATTCCGCTATTCACGTTCATTCGTTTAAATATTATTTTCGTTATTATTATTATTATTTCATATTTATTTATTCATTTCTTTTAAAAATTCCAAATCAATAAAGTTCAATTCTTAAAAAATCTGACCTCCAAATTTAATTTTCAATCTAAAAAATTCCACTACTCATGTTCATTTATTCAAATATTATTTTCATCATTATTATTACTATTCCGTATTTATTTATTTACTTCTCTTAAAATTTCTAAATCATTAAAGTCCAATTCTTCAAATTTTCGTTATTATTATCATTATTTCATTTATTTATTTGTTTATTTCCTTTAAAATTAAAGTTCAATTTTTTTTTAAAATTCCGTCTTTCAAATTTAATTTTCAACCTCAAAAATTTCATTATTCACGTTCATTCGTTTAAATATTATTTTCGTTATTATTATTACTATTCCGTATTTATTTATTTTTTCCTCTTAAAAATTCCAAATCATTAAAGTCCAATTCTTCAAATTTTCTTTATTATTATTATCATTATTTCATTTATTTGTTTGTTTATTTCCTTTAAAGATTCCAATCATTAAAGTTCATTTTTTTTTTAAATTCCATTTTCCAAATTTAATTTTCAATCTCAAAGATTTCATTATTCACGCTCATTCATTTAAATATTATTTTCATTATTATTATCATTATTTCATTTATTTATTTGTTTATTTCCTTTAAAGATTCCAATCATTAAAGTTCAATTTTTCTAAATTCTGTCTTCCAAATTTAATTTTCAATCTCAAAAATTCCACTATTCACGTTCCTTCGTTTAAATATTATTTTCGTTATTATTATTATTACTATTCCATATTTATTTATTTATTTTTCTTAAAAATTCCAAGTCATTAAAGTTCAATCCTTCAAAAATCTGACTTCCAAATCTAATTCTCAACCTCAAAAATTCTACTATTCACATTCATTTATTTAATGATCATTTTCGTTATTGTTATTATTCCATTCATTTACTTATTCACTTATTCATGTATTTAAAATCTCATCTCTAAATAATCTTTCGAATTTCCAATATTTAAATTCAATTTCCAATTTCTAAAATTCTAACTTTCTCAATTATGTATCCAATCGTTATTATTTTTGCCATTCTACTCATTTATTTATTCATTTGTTCGTTTATTTAAAATTTCATCTCTAAATAATTCTTTAAATTTCCAATCTCTAAGTTCAATTTCCAATTTCCAAAATTCTAACTTTCGCAATAATTTATCCAATCATTATTATTTCGTCATTATTATTATTCAATTCATTTATTTATTTGCTTATTCATTTATTTAAAATTCCATCTTTAAATAATTCTTTAAAATTCCGATTTCCAAATTTAGTTCTCTGAAATTCCAATTTTCCTATTTCCAAACTTAATTTTCAGTTTCCAATATTCCAATTCTCACATTTATTCAGTCACTCATTTATTATTATCATTTCTAAAAATTCCGCCTTCGAACGATTTCCAAGATTTCATATTTTTATAATTCAATTTTCATAGTCCCAAACTCTCAAATAATTTTCAAAATTCCAATTTTCTTCAAATTTAATTTCTAAAATTCTCATCCTTACATTTAATTCTTAAAAATCCAATTTTCAAATAATTTCTAAAACTCCAATTTTCAAATAATCTCTAAGACTCCAATTTTCAAATGAATTCCAAAAATCCAGTTTTCCCTCGAAACAGTTTTAATTTCTATTTGGTGATGCATGTGATATGTTTTGTGTTTTTTATCGTACACTAACCTCATTTTTATGATAGTGCATTGTTCGTTCGTGGCCCAGGTATGCATCCACTCCCACTCTGGTAATTCTTTATGCATGTTTTGATTCTCATATGTGCATGGTCGATTTGAGTATCCACTGATTTTCCTATTGATTGTCACGTCAGCTTCATTTTATTAGTAGAGATCCGATTTTAGGGATTTAGAGGGGTGTTACGATCTTTACCGTACCTTCCCGATAAGTAACCTGATCCTCGAGCCTAATCCGATTTTTCATAAACCACCTTTTCCAAAATAAGGAGTAACACTTAGGGTTTTCTTTCTTATTTTGTCTACCATTTTGAAAATAAAACAAAAATAAGTGGCGACTCCAAGTCATATATATATTTTTAATAAATAAAATCTTTTTAAAATAAAAAGCGAGTTCGCCATTGAGTGGGAAGCGCATGAGCCAAAATGCGGGGTCCACATATCCTTATTATTCTTTTCTTGCCCATTTCATAAGATATCAAAAAAGAATCATCGGTAAATTTGGGAATCAAAATGCGTTAAGAATCCAATAGAGTCGTAAACTTATCAGTATTAAAAAAATGATAAAATAAATAATAACGTATATATTAAATTATATGATAAGTATAATCGATATAAATATAATTAAAGATAAATTTAATATATTCTTTTTTGAACAAAATTAGTTTAAATTCCTTTAATATATTTATATTTATTTATTTTAAAAATTAAAAACTACTTTTATTAAAAAATATTTTATTATATTTTAAATAAAAAAATTAAATTGATTTATATAAAATATTTTTTTTGAGATTTAATTTTTAAATTTTATTACAAATTTGTAGTAACAACTTTTTGCTATTAACATTAATTTATTTAAATAATTAAAATTATAAAAAATATATTAATAATTTATCTTATCGAATTAATTTTAATTTATAAAATATTAAAACTTCATTTTTTTTTATATTTTAGCAAATTTTGAATAAATTTTTATTTCTAACATTTTAAAATAAAAATATTTAAAATTAAATCAAATTAAAATGATAAATATAAAAAATAAAAAATAAAAGCGAATTGATAGTAATTTTTTAAAATAAGATTAATGAGATAAATACTAAAAGTAATTAAAAATAAAAAAATAATATAAAATAAAATGGTAATATAAATTTAAATAAAAGATAAATTAAAAATAAACAATTGAGAAAACAAAAAAACAAGATGATTTTTTGGTTCCCAAATGCGCATGCTCCTCATCGCCGAGAAATCAACGATAAATCAATTCCAAATTGATATTTCACCAATATTTTGGTAATTTTACCAATTTTTTGTTCAATCAATAATAGTCAACCCCTTCGATGTTTGATATTTCTGTTAAATATCTGAATATTTGTTATTCTGGAATTATCACAAATGTATGGTCAAATAATTATGTATAATAAATAAATGAGAAGGTAAATAAATATTGAATCTTACAAACGATTGATCGAGGCTAGAGTTTGACTCTATGTTCTTAAGACGAATTTGCCTCGCACTGGTGCTTATGGTTTGTTGACAATCGTCTCCTAGGATACAACGATCACTTTCTTGTGATAGTAGCACTTCAAATCACAAGAAACAACGAATCACTTGATAACTTGAACTCTCTTAAATACCAAGCACTTGGAAGAAAGGAGAAGAAGTGGAGAAAATCGATAATGGAATGAATGAGAAATGCCGTGGGGGACCCTATTTATAGGTTTTCTATTGACTCTTAGAACAGATGTGTCTTAAATACTTGACATATCTTTTGACACAAGTTGTGTCCATTAGGAAGAGTTGAGTCTAATTGAAACGGTATGTCTTAATTTCCATTCACCAATAAATATCCCAACAATCCCCTACATGAATGGAAATTGACTTAAAAAAGGCAAATGGAAAACTAAAAAATCAAGAGAGTACAAAATTGGAAAGTGATTGCATCAGAATAGGTAGTTTGTGACTTTGAACCTTCCTTAGTGAAATACTATCGGATTACTAGCTAATTAGTGAATGTGATGTCTTGAAATGTTCAGCTATTGATGTAAATCAAGACAATAGTAGTCACATAATTCCTTTCCGGATCACCATTGATTTTCACGGTTGTGTTCATTTTGGCCCTGAACAATTCCCGGTTTCATGAGTGCTTTAGAGAATTTCAGCCCTAAAAATTCTCATAGAAACGACCCCATTTCACACTCACATAGGTGATTCCTATGGCGAGTATTCTACCATACTCCACTTGAACTCTTTCAAATTATTAGAATCATTAAAAGCATAGCTTATCCTAAACACATCTTGTATAACACTAGTTCACCATAGGAATGGGTAGGAATTTATTTTTCCTTAGTGCTCTTCACAGAGTATTTCATAATTTAGTTGTCCTCATTGAACCTAGATCTTGGGATCTCCAGTCAGCTAGGTTAGGTTTCCATTATGAAACTTTTTAGTGATAGGCTTTAATCTCATTCCTCTCGATGAACAATTTACTTGATCTCTAGACAATCTTTTAGTTAGTGGATCCGTCAGGTTGTCCTTTGACTTAACATAATAAATGGAAATAATTCCATTTGCAAGTAACTGTCTTACAGTATTATGTCTACGACAGATGTGTCGAGACTTACCTTTGTACATGCTACTTTGTGCCCTTCCAATCGCAGATTGGCTATCAAAATGTGTACATATTGCAAGCACTGGTTTTGGCCATCATGGAATGTCTTCTAGAAAATTATGAAGCCATTCTGCTTCTTCCCATGCTTTATCTAAAGCAATAAATTCATATTCCATCGTTGATCTTGCAATACATGTTTGTTTAGATGACTTCCATGATATTGTAGCGCCACCAATTGTGAATACATATCCATTTGTGGACTTTGAGTCATTCGTATAAGATATTCAATTTGCATCACCATATCCTTCTAATACGGTTGGATACCTTAAATAATGAAGTCCATAGTTTAGGGTGTATCTTAGATATCTAAGAACACTAACCAACGCCTTCCAATGGTCTTTTTCCCTTATTATTAGTGAACCTACTTAGTTTATTAACTGTGTAGGCTATGTCTGGATGCATGCAGTTCATGACATACATTAAACTACCAATGATACGAGAATATTCCAACTAGTCAATTGCTAGACCATTATTTTTAGCTAAATGCAGATTTAAATCTACTAGTGTCTTAATTGGACTATCATCATATTGGTTAAATCGTTTAAGAATTTTCTCAATGTAATGACATTGAGATAATATTAGTCCACTAGATGTCTTGGCTATTTTTATAACTTAGATCATGTCTGCGACACCTATGTCTTTCATATCTAAATAACTGGTTAGCATTTTCTAGGTAGCTTTAATGACATCATTATTGCTACCAATAATTAACACATCATCCACGTACAGACACACAATGACATACTCACTTTGGGTATTCTTTGTATATACACATTTATCACTTTCATTAATTTTAAAAGACAACATTACTTTGTCAAATTTCTCATGCCATTGTTTTAGCCCATATAGGGACTTTATCAGGTTACACACCTTCTTTTCTTGTCCAGGAGCAACAAACCCTTCAAGTTGTTCCATATATATTTATTTTTCTAACTCGCCATTTTAAAAGGTTGTCTTAACATCCATTTGATGAATTTCTAAATTATGCAATGTTGCGATTGCAATTAACACTCTAATAGATGTTATTCTTGTAACTGGTGAATATGTATCAAAGAAATCAAGGCTTTCCTTTTTTTTTAAATCCTTTGGCTACCAATCTAGCCTTGTACTTATCTATTGTTCCATCAAGCTTCATATTTTTCTTGAAGATCCATTTGCAACCCAAATGTTTATTTCCTGGTGGTAAATCCACCAATTTCCATGTGTGGTTATGCATGATGGATTTGATAGTCTCTTTCCAAAATGGGGCTTCTGGTGTTGACATTGCTTCTTTGAATGTCTTGGGTTCGTTATCTAACATCTAAGTTAGATAATCTGGGCCAAAAGACTTTGTCTTCATGGCTTTCTTACTACGTCTTGATTCTTCCTCATTTTGATGATTATCATTTGTAGTATCATAAGTTCTCTTATTTGAACTTACTTTTTGTTTTTCTTTACAAGGAAAAATATTCTCAAAAAATAATGCATTCCTAGACTCAATAATTGTATCTTTATGTAAATCAGGAATGCCAGACTTATATACAAAAAAACGATATGCATTTCTATTGTTTGCATATCCAATAAATATACAATCAATAGTTTTAGGCCCAATATTAACTTGTTTAGGTTTTGGCACTCCTATTTTAGCCAAACACTCCCACACTTTCAAATATTTGTAAGAGGGTTTGTGACATTTCCATAACTCATATGAGGTTACATCCTTATTCTTGTGTGGTATCTTGTTAAGAATGTGGTTTGCAGCAAGGAAGAAAATGTCGTCGAAATATCGTGTATTGAAGGGTATCTATCGATCCGACGATATTTCAGGATAAATCTCGAGAAATCGACGACATTTTTCCTGATATATCGCATGGTCAACGCGGGTCAACGAAAGTCAAACACGCTACAATGCTGTCAATGTGCTATAGTGCCCCCCTCCATTTGCTTTCGAGGGGATTTGAAACCCAAACCAGGGTTCACCCACTTACCATCTGGGCTAACTTGCCATTTGATATATAATGTGCAATAAATTTATATATACTTAAACTCATTATATAAAGAAAATATTAAAAGAATATTTTCAAGAGCAAATTAATTATAATTATTTTATAATTAAATGCAAAATCTTTTAATTAATTACCAAAAATATAAAAATTATATAATTTTCTTCATAATGTTTTTAATATCATTAATAATTAATTAAATATTAAAAAATTATATATATATCATAATTTATTTTATATTGTTTAATACAATTGAATTAAATGGATCATATTTTAATATTAATATATATTTTAAAATTAGACATATTATAATCAAATATCATAATATTAGGTGTAATTTAATAATAAATGTACACTTACAAAATTCATATTTTTATCGATGCATACGATATTATTATCAAATATGATAAATCATGTTATACATATATCAAAATTTTCAATAAAATAAGTTTAAAATGTCTATTATACTTCTAATTATATTATTATGAGGTTTTCCTTACATTTTCATGAGTTTTTAACAATTTTAAACTTACCGATATTTTTTTCCAAAATATCCGTCGATATATCTCCGATATATCCGTAAAATTGAAGTACCGATATATCCGTAATTACCGATATTTTCATATTTGGTTTGCAGAAAGAATTGCTTCGCCCCATAAGTTTTGGGGTAGACTCGAACTTATCAACATAGCGTTCATTATTTCCTTTAATGTATGACTTTTGCGCTTAGCAACATGATTCGATTGAGGTGAATAAGGAGCAGTAGTTTGGTGGATTATTCCATGTTTTGAATAAAATTCTCCAAAAGGAGCTTCATACTTTCCACCTCTATCACTTCTTATTGCCTTAATATTTCTGCTAAGTTGATTTTCAACCTCATTCTTTTAGTGTTTAAACACATCTAAGGCCTCATATTTGCTTCTTAGCAAATACACATAATAGTATCTTGTACAATCATCTATAAAGGTAATAAAATACATTTTCCCTTTTCTTGTTTGTACAAACTTTAAGTCACAGATGTCACTATGAATTAAATCCAGAGGTTCTGTGTTCCTTTCAATTGAATGAAACGGTGACTTAGCCATCTTGGCTTCCACACACACTTCACATTTATGTTTAAAATCAATGCTAAAAGAAGGCAACAAAGTCATGTTAATCAACATTTTTAAAGTTTTATTGTTAACATGTCCTAACCTATCATACCAAAAAGTAAAAGACTCAATCAAGTAAACAGAAGTACTTACTTTATTATTATTGAAATCACGCGTAATGGTCATTACATTCATATTAAATAGGTCATTGGTCATATACCCCTTGCCCACATACATCCCATTTTTCATGAATACAAATTTGTCAGACTTGAAAACTAACTTGAACCCATTTTTGCTAAGCATAGAACCAGAAACAAGATTCTTACGAATATCAGACACATGTAGCACATCTGTGAGAACAAGTTCTTTTCCAGAAGTCATTTTTAGCACCACTTTTCCAATTCCCACAACCCTAGATGTGGTAGAATTTCCCATAATCAAATTTCTACCATTGATTGGTACATATGTAGAGAACATGTTTCTTTCTCCACAAACATGACGGGTGGCGGCACCTGTGTCAACCCACCATTCGTTTGGGTTATCTACCATGTTGGCTTCAAACAGTACTAATGCAGAAAACATGTTTGCCAACTCCTTTTCCTCAGTCACATGTGCTTTATTTTCCTTACTTTGTCATTTCAAGCGACAATCCTTGGCCCTATGGTCTTAATTATTGCAAATGTAACACTTCGTAGCAAGCTTCTCATATTTGTTCTTCCCTTGACTTGGACCTTCACCAAAGTGCTTTCTCTTTTTATTAGCCTTTGGTTCCACCAAGTTTGCCTTGGACTCCATAGGATGTTTTCCTACTTTCTTCTCAGAGACACAATTATCTTCCTCAATTTTCAGTCTCACAATCAAGTCCTCAAGCCCCCATTTCCTTACGCTTGTGTTTCAGATAATTCTTGAAGTCTTTCCAAGATGGTGGTAACTTTTCAACAATTGCCGCAACTTGAAAGGACTCACTTAATTCCATCTTCTCAACATGTAATTCATGCAAAATTATTTGAAGCTCTTGGACTTCGCTTGTCATTGTCTTGGAGTCAACCATTTTGTAATCTAGAAATCTGCCAACTATGAATTTTTTCATGCCAGCATTTTCAGTCTTGTATTTCTTCTCCAAAAACTCCCATAGCTCCTTGGTTGTCTTCATTTGACTATACACATTATACATCGTGTTAAGTCCATTGAGGATGTAATTTTTGCATAGAAAATCTGAATGTTTCCATGTTTCAACTACTGCCACAATTTGCTTGTCAGTCTTTCCCTCATTTAAGGTAAGTGCATCTTCATGCAACACTTTGGGCAAGTTAAGTGTTGTGAGATAAAACATCTTTTGTTGCCACCACTTGAAGTCCAACCCAGTGAATTTCTCTGGTTTCTCACCATGGGTAGTAGTAGGTGTAACAACAGGGGTATAAATATTATTTGTAAAGGCCATGTTATTAACTGTATTAAAAACACAGATATAAGCAAAGATTAAAAAGAAATTCGTATTAAGATTGTTATTATGGAATTATCACAAATGTATGGTCAAATAATTATGTATAATAAATAAATGAGAAAGTAAGTAATTATTGAATCTTATAAACAGTTGATCGAGACTAGAGTTTGACTCTATGTCCATAAGACGAATTTGCCCCGCACTGGTGCTTACGATTTGTTGACAATCGTCTCCGATGATACAATGATCACTTTTTTTGTGATAGTGGCACTCCAAATCACAAGAAACAATGAATCACGTGATGACTTGAACTCTCTTGAATACTAAGTACTTGAAAGAAAGGAGAAGAAGTGGAGAGAATTGATGATGAAATGAATGAAAAATGTCATGGGGGCCCCTATTTATAGGTTTTATGGTAACTTTTAGAAGAGATGTGTCTTAAATACTTAACATATCATTTGACACAAGTTGTATCTATTAAGAAGAGTTGAGTCTAATTGAAACGGTATGTCTTAATTTCCATTCACCTATAAATATCCCAACAATATTTTCATCTATAATTAAATCATTCGACCATCTTAATGTTGGATGTAAAAAAATATTGATAAATACAAAAAGAAAAAAAGAAAAAAAGGCATGAACATATAATGATTATTAAAAATATTAAGATATTTTAAAATTTTAATTTATTTTACTTATTATTATTATTTATTTATATTGTTAGCTAATGCATTTATATGAAAATTTTAAATTTAAAAGATCACGAGACCCACGTGGCAATGATATATTATGTGTTAAAATGATATTACCAATGTGACAAATTTGGTATTGGGTTTCAAATACCAAAATAACATTATTACTATATTTTGAACCTATTTGTGAGTGATTTTGAATGGGGTTAACACCTTTCAAATGTTTATATGTATTTTTTTTTCTTTTTTAACAAAAATAAGGTATTTGACAATTTTTTTTAAATTATTTTCAAAAATTTAGAAAATCACTTAATTGATTCATGGACAATCATTTGATAGATGATGTTTTTTTTTTTTTTTTGTTATATAACACATTATAAAAAAACAATCAAAATAATTTTTCAATTTATAATTTTTTTTTTTGTGAAAACGTTTATAATAAAAGTGTCACATATAAAAACAATTCAATCATGACTTCCAAATATACTCATATATTGCATATTGGAATAATATATCAAAATTTTATAATTATACTTATACTTTAATAATTGCTTTAGAGAGTGATTATTAATTCTAAAAAGGAATTTTAATATCTAATAATGATTTTGAGAGGATTATGATCGTTTTTTAACATTTAAAAATGCTTCCATAAAAACGAGGCATTTATAAAGTTTTTGAAAATTCCTTTTAAAACATGGGGATCATGATTTCTAGAAAATCACTTAATAGACAATTCTTCTAAAAAAAAGTCACATTTAAAAATATTATAAATTAAAATTTAATATTTGAAAATAATTTTAAGAGAATTGTAATTATTTTCTAATATTTAAAAATGCTTTCATAAAAATGAGATATTTACCAAGTTTTCGAAAATTATTTTTAAAACTTAGTGAATTACGATTCCTAGAAAGCCACTTAATTAAGTGTTCTTTTAAAAAAATTATATTTAAAAAATATTATAAATTAAAATTTAATATTTGATAATGATTTTGTGAGAATTGTGACCATTTTCCGATATTTAAAAATGTTTTGTATTTGTCAAGTTTTTGAAAATTACTTTTAAAATAGAGTAAATCTCAATTCCTAAAAAATTACTTAATAAACTATTCTTCGATATTATAAATAAAAATATTTTAGTAAAAAATATTCTTAAATGAAATATTAAAAAGATGTCTTGACGTTAAAGGATTGCAATTATTCGAACACCACTACATTTGATTCGCAATAGAGTAAAAAAAAAGGAATAAAGCATAAAAAATGAAAAATAATGGCAGACTAGAAAAAAAAAAAAGCCTAAATTGCAATGAAGCTAATAATATTTTTCTAAAGAATTTGATATCTGAATTATTCTTATCTTGCACATTTCTCGAAGGGAACCATTTGCCAGAAGATATCCAAAAAGAATCATCGGTAAATTTGGGAATTAAAATGCGTTAAGAATCCGATATACTCGTGGACTTATCGAGTACTATAAATATCAAACTTAACAGGCTTAGTGCTCTGCTCATTTCTCTGTTCGAAATTATCATCAAAATCAGGGAGAGGAGATCGAAGAAGGCGGCATGGCGGACATTCTCGCTGCTTTGAGGTCTCTGATGGCTTCTCACTCTCCGCCCTTGGATGCCTTGGCCGTCCCTTCTGAAGATTACCATCAGGTCAACTCTCTGTCTTTCTCTACAGTTCGGATATGATTAATCTCTGCTTTCGAATTGGACGATCGTTTTTTCGAAACCCTAGATTCATTTTACATTCCAGTAAAATTTTTATTCTCTTGATCGCATTTTTTGTTCATTTTCACAAGGCATTTCTTTCTTTATTTTATTTTATTTTATTTTTTTAAATGTTTCGAGTTTGTGTCAGTTTGGTGATTGTTAAGTTTTCTGTGTTTTATGTTGGATTATGGTTGCAGAGCGAGTACGTATCTGCAAGGGACAAAAGGCGCGCATTCGTTTCGGGATTCACCGGAAGTGCTGGTCGGTTCAAATTTCAAATCTGAAATCATTATCATACTGAGTTGCTTTATTCTATTTTAAATATAAATTTTGTAAAAGGCAACTTGGATTAGTAAGCGGCCAGTTATCATGTCTCTTTGAGTTTGTATTTGATAAATGGAGCAATTCAATATCCTTACTACTGATCTTTGTCTAAGATTGATCCCCACAACCATAGGTTTGGTTTGTAAAATTTTTGGTTTCAGCTCATATCTTTTGGGTTCTAACTACACATTAATTCTCAGTTTTTCCTTAGCATCTTATATTTTCAAATTAGAAAGTATTGGGGGCTTGAGATAGAAATTGTACCAACAAAGTGACTTGTTTTGTGTATTGTCTAACTTTTGTTATTTTTCAACTACTTCATTCTGCCTCTTGTGGGCTACCACAACCGAAATGAATTTTTGGGTGCATGGGGATTTTAATGGTTCAAGATCTTTTCTTCTGTTTCTGGACTTCATATCTTTTAATTCTATTTTTTGTTCTGTCATTTGGCCCTAGGCAATGCCTATCTTGCATGTACAGATCACCTTCTATTATAAAATTGTAGTTTATGAGGAAAAGTTAAAAGGTTTTGTGGGTCTAATTGATGACCTGATTTCATAATATTCCATTATTGTAGTGCTGGTTACAGGAATATGGTCCTTTGGGATTGTAATTGAGGGCAATTTCAATTCTAGTTTCATTATTTGGTTGTTTTATGTATTTTTAGATTTGGTTTTCAATTTCATTCATATCTAAATACACAGTTCCACAAAATTAACAAGAATTTTGTTAAAATTGGAATACCAAATTGGGTTCATCTTAATGCAACCAACAAAATCTTAGAAAAATTCTTACTGCTTTGTTAATAAGCGTGTATGCAAATGTATACTACACCTCAGCATCAGGTGATGCAAAGCCAAAGGCATCTTGTCTTAGTCAAGGAAGTACAAATTGCAATACTATGCTTAGAAGAGCCTAGTCTTGACAGAATAGGGTTTTTCTGGTAGCAAGGATGGTGTCAATTGTTACCTCAGTACTTATTTATATGTTTTGGGTGCAAGCATGCAATTCAGCAGGCTTCCTAATTTCTGGAGCTGGTTTGATTTAAATGCTCGTGTGGGATGCACCAAGTGAGGGATCCATAAAAACTTGGCTGGAATTCTAACACTATACAGATTGGCACCTTCATTTGTTGATCATGCAGATTTGCTGATTCCTGTGTTGACATGGAACTGAGATGTATCTCACTGAATCACAAGCATTGATCAACTTCAATTTTTTATCCATAATTTACTTTTAAATTTCTGAACCTGATCACCTTAGTTGGATTAAATTACGATTAACTTAGCCTGGTGTTTTTCTTATTATTCATATTTATCTGTTTTTGGAATTTCATTCAGGCTTGGCACTTATTACCATGAATGAAGCACGGTTATGGACCGATGGACGATACTTCTTGCAGGCATCACAGGAGCTAAGCGACCAGTGGAAACTCATGCGCCTTGGAGAAGACCCTGGTGTAGATATCTGGATGGCAGATGTGAGTCACCTTTTGTTAAAGTTCCTTTAAGATTATTTTCTAAAGCTAAGGGCTGTGTAGCGTAATATACTGAAAGAGGTCTCCTCTGTTTGAAGAATCATGTTGGGCCCCAAAATCCTGGTCACATGTCTGTCACTCCTAGGATGTGTCTAAAAATTATTTTCAGTTGGGGGTCAAACACTCAATGGTCGCAGAACGTGGCCTATTTTGCTGTACTGGAGAGACTAGTGTAGTTTAAGAAAAAGAACTATAGTAAGAGGAGTAAGACGAGTCATATACGGGAAGTATACAGGATACATCAAAAGTGTATGTGAGGAGAAATGATATAGAGAGGAAAAGAAACATGCAATATTCTATTGAGTTTCTCATATGGGTTGAAACCCAAGAGGCCTATTGCCCCCATGCTTAATGACATGTAACGCCATGTGGGGGTTCTAGATACTATTTTTGGGTTCCATATTATCATTTGTAATAAGTTTCTTCCAGTTACTCACATCCATTTTTTCTCTTAGAAACTTAGTTGACATCCTTAATTTTTCTCTTAGAGATAATCATGCTGTTTAGATTTCACCAACTTTATTGGTATGAACTTTTTATTTTTTGTTTTCTTTGGTTTATTTTGGTGATAGTTCATTGCTGTAGGATTTTTTAGATTTTATAGAAGATTTACTTCTGTTGTGTAATGAGATGAGAGATTAAAAAGAAAAAAGAAAAAAGAAAAAAGAAAAAAGAGAAGAGTGAAAAAAAAATATAGATCCTTGGTAATCACACCTTAGGAGATTGGATAGCCACTAAATTTTGACTAATTTTATTCATTAAAGTTGGAAGACTACACAATTTTATATGTAATTTTATTTATTAAAATCGAAAGACTACATAAATTTACATAGATGTATTTTTTGTAGGCCACAAGAGATATATATTGAAGGCGCTTGAATAAAGACAAAACAAAGTACACATGTTATATACAAATGTCGCCAAGACCGGAAAATAAAAGAGGAGAGAGATAAAACAAAACCATTCCTCTCCTATCTATGAGCTAAGCTAATCTACACATCCTATCATGGTCAAAGAGTGATCATTAATATATCATTTGGCTTGATTCACAAAAGTATTCATAAAAGAGCGTTTAATTGGTTGTTCAAATTGCTCCAAATTTTTGAAAGCCCCCTTTTCTTTCTCTCCTTCCATAGAGTCCAATAGACACAAAGGAGCGACTTTCTTATTTTTTTTCGTTTCTTTTGATGAAAGATCCATGCTAACTCAACTGAGTTCTTGTTACTGTCGAGTGCATCACTCATACTACCTCAAACAGAGAGAACAATAGCTGCCATAAAATACTTGCTGTAGGTTAATGAAGGAGCAAATGATCGGTTCATTCATCCCCTACCTTGGACTTGTTTAAGCGACATAATCCTTCCCCTCCTTTTAAGTATGATCTATTGTCAAAATTCTTCCCCTATCTTGAACATATCTTGGACACATCTAACTGGCCACTAGGAGACTTAGAGGGGCCATATAGGATTACTAAGGCTAAAGAGCCCACCCTCCATTAGGCCTGACATCCATCAAATTTCTGTTTTCGACAGAGAAAGCTGGCTCCTCCATTGCATGTGCAGAGAGCCTTGACTATGGAAATGACACTTGTTTTCCTCTTTTTACACGCTTCTTTTCTTTAGGCACCACTTCCCCAACAACGTGTGCAATCCCCTCACAATCATCCATGACCTTCATATCTCTGCACCTCTCCGTAGAGACCACTGTTGTTAACCATGCGGGACCTCCCACCATAATTGAATGGCAAAGATAGAGGCCCCAACCATAGCGTGCAACATACTAGGTGCCTTCCTCTCATTGGGCTTGACAAGGATCCTAAGCCATTGTAGATGGCGCATCTCAGCTCCTCATCCATTGCCACGAATCCTTTGTAAGCATCAGCTAGCCTTTTGAATAACTCTCTTCCCCTCAAATATAGAGGCAACCCGATCACTCACCCATATTTTTGTAGCACAAACCCCTTCCCTTAAGTTTTTGTACCAAGAATTTGGGTAAATTCCATATAAGAACCTTGGGTAAGTTCCATTTTTGATCCTTGCAATAAGATTACTTGATTTGAGGGATCCTTTTTTGATTAGTAACTTAATTTAAGAGATTTTTTAACCCTTTTTTTGTATGTATATTGTAAAAAAAAATGTAATGAAATATACGGGAGATTATTTTTCATCACACATAACACACACACAGGGTTCAAAATCTCGGTCGATACCGGTACGACTCGACCGAGTCATATCCGCCTCGACCATGGCCGGTACCGGACCGATACCCGAGTTGGATATTTTGTTAGCTTGTGAACAAATTCAGTGGAGTAGAAATGGTGGAGAAGATGAGAGGATCTAAACCCACGAAAATGAAAAATACAAATTACAAAGAGTTAGAACCCTGCATCTTGGAGTCGTTGGCAAGGTCGAAGAAGCACTCCTGCTTGTTCGGATCCCCCAAGTTCCCGCCGGAGATGGAACTGAGCGACATCAGGAGGAGGCAGAGTCGCCGGACTCCGGCACCGCTGTTGTCGACGGAGAACGACGGTGAGGTGGCTGATGGAAGTGGGAGAAGAGAGAAAGCGGGCCTGCGGAGGAGCTGCGAGACTCGTGGGTTTAAAGGAGAAAGTGATGGGTGTTTGACTGCCAGTTGAGGGTTATGAGTATAGATAAGTATTTGAATTTTAAATAGTATGTATTTGTTTTTTTTAAGTAGATAATGAGTATTTGGTGGGGATTTGGATTTTAAATAATTTGATGAAAATTATAATGATAAAAAATGAATAATGAATATTAGAATTATATCAAATAAATAGGAAATGAATATTTATATAAAAATTAAAATTAATGAATATATTTTATAAAAAAAATTATATTTATTTTTTTAAAGATGAATCATGGTTTTATTTTTTTAATAATTAAAAATATTTAAAAAAAATTCAAAATATTTAATTTAAACAATTTTTTATAAAAAAAAAATTGCTTTTTATTATTTTCATCTTCAATAAGAAACATTTATTATCAAGTGATTAAATTAAAATATTTTTAGAGATTTTTAATATTATTATAAATCATCCTAAAAATATGCTTTTATTATAATTTGAATAATTTTAATATAATAGAAGTTTATTTTATTAATTTTTTACTCTACTTATTTGTATTTAACTTTTTAATAATTTTCATAATTTTTTAAAATTATTTTGAGCTCTTAAATTAGATTTTTTGCGTATCACCCAATACCGATCCGAGATACCGAGACAGATGTGCCTCAAGACTTCCCGAGTCAATGACCGATACCGCGACTTTAAACTATACACACACACACATATAATTGTTTTCCCTTAGCATTATTTGGCCATTTAGGCACCTTTGTATATATTGTTTATACCTTTGTTCGGCTTTTGTTAGGTGCTTTAATATATTCTATCTTTGCTTATCAAAAAAAAAAAAAAAAAAATGAGGACAAAAAAACCATCAACATATGGGAAACATTGTCCTTGGAATACATTTGGTTTATGAGTATCTTGACTTGGGAATAGGCATCTTATATTCAAGTATAAGATTACCATGTTTGTGCATATTACGTAGAAAGTAATAGTTTCCTTAGATATGAGCAAGGATGAAAAGATCAATCTTTTTAGTGATTGAAATTTTATGAAACTGAGCATCCTGGTATGGCAACTGGGGTACTAGTAAAATCTGCAAAAAATCACTGAAATAGTGTTGAAAAATTGACACTATGGAAATATTGGGGAAAGGCAAAAAATGCAGCTTGTTGTGCCAAAAGATTAGCAAAGTATATATATTTAAAAGTCAAGGCTTCTTGTAGCCTGATTTCAGAAAAATATCTTAGAATTAGATGGAAATGTGATTTGGAAAGAATACTGTCATTTTAAATTAAATAATATATTTATTTATTTTAGATAAATAAAAAGGTTTGAAAAGCTCATCATTTTCACAAGAAAAGATATTACAAATGCTTGTTAAAGAATTGTGATAAAAATATTAAACAAAAATTTAGCATGTATGGGTTTAAAATTGTTTCTATCTTAATTCAATTATCAACACTTATACAAATTTAGAGGGTATCGTTAAAAAATGTGATAAAAAAATTTAAATCTAATTCTCATTTTCATTGAAATGTTCATTTATAATATAAAAATAATACCGTATTCGGTTTTCAATTATCTCAAATTTTAGTTCAATTATGTGATAAAAAATCATCCTAATTATGTATCATTTTAGATTTTCTAAATTTGCATTTTAGTGAATTAATATAATGTGCTTAGCAAAGACAAATTGTATAATTACTAGAAAAATAATCTTAAAATGAAATATTTACAATCAACTATTTAAAAATAAAATAGAAAAGATAAAATTTTATTGTTCTTTGCTTTTGCCAATATGATATTGACTAATTGTAAGAAGTTTTTCTTGTATATATTAACAATTATGAAAATATGTACAATATGTATATATTATCATTCATGAAAATGTTTTTATATCCATATTAGTATTCAATATTCATGTTTTACCATCAACACATTATACCAAATAACACTAATTTTATCATACATATTTAATATAAAAACTAGTTTAGTTTGTATTTGGCTTTACCCAAACTTTCTAGTTTACCCCAACATTCCCCACCTGTATGACTGTTGCTGAGCAGTCTTTGGATCATAATATATGAATGGGCTAGGAATTCTTGAATTTGCTTGCCTGTATTATTTGTTGTTTTATCATTTCTCAAAGTTTCAACCAAAATTTTCATGTTTTTTCTGTTAATCTCCATGGTTTCTTTTATTTTTACTTATATTTTAAAATTGAACCATTGATATTTTGTGGATATTGATAAGGTATTTTCATCCTTGGATATGAGATTCTCTCAAATTTAGGGAAATATTGTACCTATGGAGGATTTGGTGTTTTCTTTTTATTCCCATCTTCAGGCAACAATGATAAAAGGAAGGAGGACAATCTTTTGTTTGTTTTTATTTATTTATTTATAACTAGATTTAATCATTATAATGTTTCTTTGGGTTTACTATGTAAACTTATGTCAATTCCTAAGTTGTTCTCAAAATAACCAAATTTTATAATAGAAATAAAATTTGACTGGAGTTTCAAATTCCCAACTTTAGCCAAGCCTTATAATGGAAATCTTTACGTTCCTGGAATTTATTTTTAGAGATATGATTTCAGTATTGAAGTTTGATGCTTGTGAACTGAATGCAACCTCAGAGAACAAGAAACTACACAATTATGTCACCAGCAGATTTTTAACTTCTCTTAGTCCTTGACATAGAAAAATTCATTCTTATATCCGGCGATGATCTGCTAAAATTCTAAGGATTTATATTTTTACCTCTGTTGAAATAAGGTTTGGAATAATGCATTCCTATAGACAACCATAATAGTTCAGGCTGAAATCACTTATTTCCATAAGTTACTTATCAATAATGCCTTTTGATGGTTTAGCTTAGTTGAAAGATAGCTATGATTGTTGGACTACTTGTCATTTTTTAGTTCTTTGAATTTTTATCAAATTTTAGTTTTGTTTGTTATAATGTAATAGAAAACCATATTAAAGTGGAAACTTTTTATGTGCTTTTGTTAGAATCTGCCAAACAATGCAGCTGTTGGTATTGATCCTTGGTGCATATCAGTGGATACTGCACAAAGATGGGAGCGTGCTTTTACCAAAAAACGGCAAAAGCTGGTCCAAACATCCACAAACTTGGTAGATGAAGTTTGGAAAAATCGGCCACCAGCTGAAACTAATCCTGTCATTATACAGCCACTAGAATTCGCTGGTCGTTCTGTAGCTGATAAGTTGGAGGATTTGAGAGAAAGGCTCATGCAGGAGAAAGCTCAGGGTATAATTATCACAGCGCTTGATGAGGTAAGTTCATCTTGTTCTTGCTTAATATTTGCAATTCTGTTGTTTCGAGATTGAGAATCTATTCATTCTCAGGGACCTTCCAGTTTAAATTTCCTCATTTTCTCATGCAAAATTAAGTGTAATAACTGTTACGCAGGTTGCTTGGTTATATAATGTTCGTGGGACTGATGTGTCTTACTGTCCAGTTGTTCATGCATTTGCTATAGTGACATCCAAATCAGCTTTCTTTTATGTTGACAAGAAGAAGGTCTCTTCTGAGGTTAGTTGTTGTTGTTGTTATTGTTTTTTTTTTTTTTTGTTTTTTTTTGGGTATATCTCCTTCTCTGATTTGCTAACGATTAAAAGTAGTAAGGCAATGGGGCTCCAGGGATATGGTATTTGGTGACTCTGATTGGTGCGCAGAAAATCAGGCAATATAATAACAGATATTATGAGAACCAGATATGTATTAATTCCAAGCTGTCAGCGACAAATGAGTACTGAAGTTAAAAGATAGTCATTAAAAGATCAACCATATCAAGTAAAAAGTAACAAATAAAAAATAATTCACTTCATTTGCTAGCCTATCTATCTTTAATTTATTTATTGATGTGAAATGGGAAAATATTGTTGAGGTTAAACTAGGAATGTCTGGGGGAAACAATGCTTCTTGTGGAATATGGTATAATTTACACACACGTCTATTGCTTCATTGCGACATGATTGACTTGGTTTAGACTGTATTAATTTTTTTAATATCCTTTTTTTTTTATAGGTAAAAGCAATTGTATTTAAAGTGCCTAAAGAAGGGCACATAAAAGTACACATGATGTATACAAGGCACCTAAGGCCAAAAAGAAAAGGATATACAAAAAACAACACACTCACATCACTTGCAACCCAACCAATCAATAAAATCAAATCAAGGCAACAAACTAAAACCTAAGAGCACCCTGACCCAATCTAAGAACATGTACATAACCATAAAATATTTTGGTTTGTTAATTTGGAATCATCGAAGCTCTCCAATTTCTTTCTTTTCATGAGGTCCAAGATAAGCACAAAGGAGTTGTTGTCTACACCGTCTTCCTTTTCTTCCCTATAAAAGAGCTAAGAAGGGCATCCCTGGCTGAAGGTGGCACCGCTCACTAAGTTGAAAGAAAGGTTCTGATTCTTATTTGAGCCTTAAGTTGAAATTTCTTTAGGCTATTTACTGAATGAAAAGGACAATAAATTGGTTTAATGTGGAAGAAATAATCTAGTCTTTGAGGCTTGGCTTAAGTGGTGTGGGGTTAAGGTGGAGATGTGGGAGGTTCCATGTTCAAGTATGGCAAAAACAAAAATCCAAGAAGAAGGTTACCTATCAAAAGAAAAATGTGAAAGACATAATCTTAGTAGCAAGTACATGTAATTGAAATGTTTTAAAAGGCTAAAGTCGGTCTTGAGGCATTTTGTCCAAATGAAGTGAGACATAAGCCATGAGGTGGAACTAGACTTGAGCCTCAACTTAAACAAGTAAATAAACAAATAAATAAAAAAAATTCTAAAAAAAAAATCATAAAAATACTAATAAAATTACATGAAAATTAGATGATAAGAAAACCCATAAAATTCGTAATAACAAAATTAATGGTTTGTCATTATCAATAGTTTCTAAATTTAGTTCTTTTTTCTCTCCAAAAATTCAACTCTCTCATGCTTCATCAAATAATCTTTAGCACTATTATAACCATCACTTATTAGATTCTTTAAGGAATTATAATCGTATCTGATTGTTGTAATCAGTGTTAATGTCTGTCCACTCTTCTTCTTTATCCATATGCTGCAGTGATAATTTTTTACTTATCTATTAAATATGGTAATGATTATGTATGAGTTCAGTCACTAGAGCAGCCAACAATTCCCCTATTTCTTTTTCTCATCACCCTTTTTCTGCTCCATTTGAAGAGTTAATTAGAAGTGAACTAATCTGTTATTTGTAAAAAGTTTAAAATGATTTTGGACCTCAAACAAAATGTATCCAATGCTATATATCTGTATCTTACACAATCTCACACCCGCACCGTGTCGTATCGTGTCGATAGGTATTAGTGTCCATGTATCTCAGCTTCAAGCAAGGATCAGATCTAAAAAGTTTTGGATCCCTTGGGTAGCTAAGATGGGGGCTATTTCTATTTTTGGAGATAGAAAAGGTGAAAAGGACACTTCACATAGTTGGTAATAATTTTTTATAACATTTCCTGAAAATGATCTATATGATGAAAATATATATATATGTATATATATATTCAGGTTTTAAAACCTGTGAGTATTTTAACTATTGAAAATGATGCAAAAATGTTTTAAAAAAAGGTTCAATATTGTTGTGTTTGACAAGGAAAGCATTTTTTAAGAACATTTTCATTTTGCTACCCCATAGGCCTTCAGATCCTCATCTGGTTCAATCATATGCGCTTATTATTTTGGTGGATCTCACATCAGTTACCGGGCCTGATCTCAAATAGAGGTGCTCAATTGGATTGGCTGCTTTTTGGAACAGACTGCATCTTTTCCCTAGGACCCTAGACCTTCAGATTGTCAGTTCATGTACCCATTCAAGCAAAGCTACAAGACCAAATTCTTCAAACCCCTAAAGCAGTTCATGCCTTCTATTTTTTTCAAGTTTTTCAAAGGATTCTTTTGGTTGTTCCTATCAAAAAAGGATTCTTTTGGTTGTTTGCGTAGTGATATATATTGACTGACAGCTAGTTTAGTGTCAGGTTTCACAATTATCATACTTGTACAGGTACTTAGGCTCTATTTAGATTGGATTTTAAGAGGCTAAAAGCTCTTTATTGGACGCAATAAGAGCTTGTGAACATGTTTGGGCAATTTTAAGGAGCTTATCATTTTAAAAAAAGAGTTTATTATACAATTCAAGATAATGGTACTTCTTGTAGAGGCCCCCCCCCCCCCCCCCCCCCCCCTCTAGCTTATCTAGGAAGCTATTTCATGTTTAATTACTCTTTGAAGTACCAATGTTGACTTCGGCTTCATCTCCAAGCTAAAGCTAAAAATTAGAAGATATCCCAAACAAGGCCTTAAAAACTCAAGCAAAAATTTGTTGTCTTGTATCTTTCTTTTATACTCTACATCCAAGTCAGGAGGCAACTCACATCTGTATGTCTAATAGGTCTAACCTTTTGACTTATTTGGCATATGGTTATTTTATGCAGATAAACTCCCATATGAAAGAAAATGGAATTGAAGTTCGAGAGTATGGTGAAGTTAGCTCAGATGTAGCCTTGCTTGCGTCTAATCAACTCAGACCTTCCCCTGTAACTGATATAACAGAGAATGACATAAATGAAGAGGAAGAAAAAACTTGTGGCTTCATATGGGTTGACCCTGGTTCATGCTGCTATGCTTTGTATTCAAAACTGGATTCAGATAAGGTTGTTTTGCAGCAATCACCTTTGGCCATTGCAAAAGCTATCAAGGTAGCATATCCGTTGTCCCTATAACTGGACATATTATTTGAAATATGAGTTACAAAAAGTGTTTGAATGCCTGAGTAAGCTAATAGTACAGGATTGGTGAACCTATGTTATCATATAACCATGTGAAATGTTTTCGTTCTGAAAAAGTATAATAAATATAACTGAAATGAGGTTTTTCTTTGTGATATCAATTGGGCAAATTTAAAACCTTCTTGAGGCTTTCTCAAGGAGACCAAATGTGAGGCTTTCTCAGGGTTTACCTTTGAGGTGATCTGGCAAATTTCTTGAGCTTGCGAAACATTTATCAGCATCCAGCATGCTGGAAATATGCCTATTTGAGCTGTTTTCCTGTTTACCTTGGTCCTTCTATAGTGCATGAGATTAAGAAACTTTTCCTTTACCCTGTGATAGAAATATTCAGATTCTTGGATTAAGCACATGTGAATAATGGAATCTGAAGCTGTTTCTAAAGTAATTAGATAATTATAGTTACTCTCTGGTAATTCTTTACAAATCCTAGTAGCTCCATTTGGCTTCATCATGTCTATGTCATATGTTCTGAAACAATTTTGCAATAGTACTACATTATAATTATTTTTTTTGATAGGGTAGTAATATGTTATAATTACCTTCACCAGACTAATCTTTTCTCGTACTGGATTAAATTTCTAGAATCCAGTTGAGTTGGATGGATTAAGAAAGGCACACGTTCGGGATGGTGCAGCTGTTGTGCAATATCTTGTTTGGCTGGATAAGCAGGTATGCTTCCCCACTTTGTATCTTCCCCAGAAAATTTTTAATTTCTGTACAAATATCACATTTGATCTTATCCGTTTATTATATAAAAGACACTAACATATGCAGCAAACTCTAAAGCATGAAACACGATTCTGAAGTGATCTTCAGGTGCTTTATAGCCATTGATATTATAGTGCTTGAATTGATTTCTCTTGGCCTTTGTAGAAATGTCTAAGACTTATTTTGGTAATTGTTTTCAAAAATAGTTTTTTGTTATCTAGGACAAAAAAAAAAGGGAAAACAGGTTTAACAACCAGAAAACAGAAAACAGTTTACTGTTTTTAAAAATGGAAAACAAAGTATTTTCAGAGAACGTATTTTAGTTGTTTTTACTTATTTTCTAAATATTATTTTAAAAAATAATTATACAAATAGGGAGAATGATTACAAATAAAGTACTACATATAAAAATTATTTTTAAAATATATTTAAAAATATAGAAAACAAAATAAAAAATATTTTAGGTTCCCAAACAGACATTTGTTTTGCAAAACATTAGAGATGATTTCAAAAAATTGTTACCAAACAGGGCTTTAACTTTTTGGATTGTTTTCTCTTGAACTTTATTGGAATATCTGCTTGCTTGCTCTCTCTCTCTCTCTCCCTCCCTCTCTCCCTCTCTCTTTTGAATCTTCATGGATTGTGCTTTGGGCTGTTGTGACTATGGAATAACTATTGTTCTTACTTAGGGAATAATTATGTTATACAGAATAGCTATTCTCTTTCTTCTCCCCTCTCTGGTTGGTGACAGAAACAAATTTTGGGGGTCCTCGTTCTATGAAGATACCTTTAGCTTGCAAGCTGCTTTCTTTTTTCTGAAACATTTGATCTTACTGTTGTTTCAAACTTGCAGATGCAGGAGAATTATGGAGCTGCTGGTTACTTCTTGGAGGTAGAGAACAAGAACAAGAAACAACAATCATCGTATGTTCTTTTTTCCTTGTTGATTTTGGTACTTATTCCGTGGTTTGAAGTATGGGCAATCTAAGACATATAAGCCACCTAGATACTGTTAATATTAAAGTCTGATCTGATTTCGTTCAGTGCCCAAATTGAGTAAAAGGTTGTCTTAGATGAGTTGTCTCATGTGTTAGATGGTGTATTGATGTTGTATGATTTGACAAGCCTATTCACATCAGATACCAACTGATACATGGTGTGACATAATGATATGTAGATACATTGTGTGAAAAATATGTAGCAATGCTATAACCATGGTTTGAAATATCGGTAAATACGGATATATCGGTACTTGGATTTTACAGATATATCGGAAATATTGGAGAAATATTGGTGGATATTTTAACAAAAATATCAATAATGCGAAAATTATTCAAAATTCAGGAAAATATTTAGAAAAAAATCCAAAAAATGATAAAATAAATAAAAATACATATGTTAAAGTTATTTTCTAAGTGTAATTGACATATATATGGTCAGAGAGAAAAATATTGGTAAGCAATGATAAATCGATCTTAAAAATTTATTATTATCTAATCACATATTAGAACTTCATTATTATTATTATTATTTTTATTTTGGTAATTTTTTTGAATAAGTTTATATTTTTAATATTTTAAAATAAAAACATTCTAAATTTAAAAAAATTAAAAGGATAAATATAAAAAATTTAAAATTGAAGTGATAGTAATTTTTTAAAATAGGATTAATGAGATAAATGATAATACATTTAATATTAAAACTATAATTTATTTAATTCAAATACATTCAATAATGTAAAATAAATGATAATACATATATGATTTTTTAATATTTATATTTTTTATATTTAATTATCATATAAATGATATTAAAAAAATTATAATGATGGTTTTTATACATTTATTAATTAATTAAATAAAATTTAAAGTAAAATAATTAAAATTAATTAATTAATTTTTTAATAATGAACTTTATAACAAATTTATTATCAACATATATTAATAAGTGTGAACTTAGTCCAGTGGTAACCAAGCTTGAACCCAAGTTTTTTGGCCAAGGTTCGAATCCCCCAAGCAACAACATAAACAATTTCAAAAAAATTTGAAGTTTGAAGGGGGCGGGCAGTAGGCTTCAACGCAATTGAATGGTCAACTAGAGTTAACCATTGAAAATATCAGGAAATTTCCCAAAAAATCGGAAAAAATGCAGATGTTTAGGCGAAATTTCAAAAAAATGGGCGAAAAATCAGTCGACTGATTATTGGTGAGGAATATGTGTCAATTTGCTCCGATAACTGAAATATTGAGGATATTTCACTGAAAAATTTCGACATTTCAAACCATGGTTGTAATCTATTGGTATGCAGTAGTAGTTACATTCTGTTATTCCTAAAAAATATTAAAGGAATATAATTGATATTTGGATTCTTTTGGAGGGCTGGAAATCAACATTGGAAAATTTATCTTATTTTGAAACATTATGAAGCTTAGTTGAATTAAAAAAAAAACAAAAAAAAGAAGAAATCTCTGATGGTTAAAGAGAACAAAATGTTTTGTTTTCAATGCTAGTTCTGGAAATTGTTGTGGTTTTGCCATTGTTATAAAAACCAGACCAGATCGGTGGCATTTCCGGTTTGGTGTCAAACCGTTGAAATCGACGGTTGGACCGGCGAACCAAGTGAACCGGCTGATTTGTAGTGAATTGAACAGTTCACTGCATGTTTTTTTTTTTTTTTTCCCATGAGAGAGAGATAGTGAGATGGTGGAATGGGACGACTGTTGGTCGGCGATCAGCAGTCACGCTTGAGCTGCTGCCGACAGTGAGATGGCTGCTAGTTGGGGTAGGCGCTGGCACACAGGTATGGTGAGAGAGGGGGATTACGCGTAGGTATGGTGTGACAGAGAGGGAAAGAAGAAGAAGAAGAGAAAGGGGGAAAAAGGGGAGCAAATGGTGATGGGAAGAAGAAATGAAGAAGAAAAGAAAGGGGGAAAAAAGGAACGAATAGTGATGAGGAGAGGGTTTTGTTTTTTTAAATGAATGGTGAAGATTAAGTATAAAAATGAATGTCCATATGGTTCTTTGAAAAATGGGCCTAAAAATTGGATTATCTAAAATGGGTATAAATAAGCTTAAAAATTGCGTTTTTTCAAAATACGTTTATATTTAATTTTATCATTTAATATATTAAATATAAAAATAAAATATTATTAAAAATTTTAATTATATATATATATATATATAATTTTTTATAAATATTTTTAATTTTAATAATATATAAATTATATATTTATGACGTCATTGTTTTGACCGTGGTTCAACCATGGGTTTGACCAATGAACCGCGAATCGGTAATTTTTTCGATTCAATGGTCAATCCAGTTATGAAAACATTAGGTTTTGCTAAATCTTGTGCAATACTATGATATATTAATGTTTTATTGTTAATACATCATTTGTCTAGCACGTGCTTGGCTTTATATCCATAGGACACATGTGAACGGTTGGCGTGGTTTTACAAAGAGGCCTCAATGCTAAGCATGCTGTCATTCAGAGTCCTAACCAACAAGGGCCTCAAGAAGCTTTTACATATTCTCCTTGCTTTCTCCTCCACCTCCAAGAAAGGGGTGTCTGCATTCAATATTGTGAGTCACCAAGTGCTAGGTCAACGCTGGGCACTAACCTTCTCAAAATCCCTCATAGATGTTCTTGACACCATGCCATAATGCTTGATGCCTGCCTGGGTTAAGGCTAAGGCTGGGCGATCCCTGACCAAGACTTAATGCTGTTGACATTATCTCACCTTACCACTGAATAGGGTTGGGATAGAGGCTCTTGGTTTGATTCCCCTTTATGCTTGTTAGTGAGAAACACCAAGCATAAGGGTTGATGCTGGGGATTAACCTTCTCTAGATCCTTTGATTTGAGGTGCCCTTGGAACAGCACCCTAAATGCTTGATGTGTGCCTGGGTGGAGAGCAGGATGAGGTGGTCCCTGATGTAGACCTGATGCTGTTGACAGTGAGTATCTCACTTCACCATTAACTGGGGGATGGATTAAGGGTCTTGGCCTAATGGCTAGAGTGCAGGCTTCTTGAGGTGTTAACTTCTCTTGGCTGCACTGTCAGCTTGATCAATCTTAGGGTGGAGGGGAAGCTCCACCCTGTCTCTTGTGCAAATATTAGCTTGATGTTATCCCACGGGCAGATATCAGCCTGATCCTATCCCAAGGACAGGTGTCAGTCTTAGCATGGAACAGGCTGTATAAGACACTTTCAGTCTAGCTTGCTGAACTTGCAGCATTAGGTTCCTTGTTCATCAGGGCTGCACATGCGAAGGGCTGCTAGTGGCTTTAGGCCTGAAAATCAGTTGGTTCTCATCCACCTGACCTCCATAGATAGAAATCCTTCGACCAAATTCACACATACCACTCTCACAAACCCTCTCTACTCTCCCTCCCTTGTTAGTTTGACTCTTTCCTCGATCTTAGCGGTTACATGTCTTTTGTTTTATGATGCTTTTTCCTTTTTTGATAGGCCAAAGGGAAGATATATTGAATAAAGAAAACGCCTAATAAGAGCGTAACAAGGTAGACATGAGGTATACAATTAGTGCCAAATACGTAAGTAAAAGGAAGAGAGAGAACAAAAAACAACCTTCCTCCCCTTACTTCGAACTCAACCAATCTACAAAAACTATCGTTGTGGTGGAAGGATTGTCTATGAACACTTTAACCTAATTTGAAAAGATACACATAAAGGTAGATTCGATTGCTTGATCCGACTGTTCTACACCTTTGAAAGATCTCCTATTTCCTTCCTTTCATAATGTCCAAAATAGCTATAAAGGAGTGGCCTTGAAACATTTCTTCCTCACTTAGGAGATGACCTCTTACAAAGGAGTGCATCACCCGGGCTACTCCAATCAAAGAAAAAACTAGCTGCCACAAAATTTTCACTTTGGAGCAGTAGAGAAGCAAGTGATCAGCTGACTTTTCATCCCCTTTACACATGTAGCAACTAACATCTATTCAGAATACTCCATAGCTGATCAAGCGTTAAAATCCTTTCCCGAATATCTTCTTAAGCAAAGAAATCATCCCTTGTTGGCATCCTTGGGTTCCATACTATGCTTGCAAGGAAAGGTTCACTTTTTCCTTGGGCTAAGGATGTGTAGAAAGATTTGAAAGAAAACTTGGCCCTCTTTTTTTCCTTGATAGGCAAATTGTGAGAATACATTAAACATGCCTAAAAAAGGCATACCAAAGCACACACAATGTATGCAAATAGTGCCAACATGCAAGCAAAAAGGAAGAGCGAACAAAAAAAAAAAACCTTCCTCTCCTTACGATGAGCTCAACCAATTTACGGAATCTATTTTCATGGACATGCCATCTATGTACACATAAAGGAGGATTTGATTGTTTGATTCAATTGTTTCATATCTTCAAAAGGCCTTTTATTTATTTCTTTCCATAACAACGCCTAGAATAGATACAAAGGAGCAACCGTCTTTCTTCTCCATAAAAGAACCATACTAACTCAAAAGAGTTCCTTTTATTGAAAAGGGCATTTCCTACACCACTCTAGATAGGGAAAAAACTACTTGCCATAGGATTCTTGTTTTGGAGTAGTAAAGGAGGGTGTGACCAATTGTCTCTTCTCCCCTTTTATACATCCACACCTGTTTGGAATGCTCCATCCTCTCCTTTTGAGTGGGTCAATCGTTAAAATCCTCTTATCTCCATCCCAACAAAAAAACCTCACCTTTGTTGGCACCTATAGGTTCTAAACCGGGCTTGTGGGGAAGGGCACACTTCTTCCTGGGGTTAAGGAAGCATAGAAAGATTTGTTAGAGAAATTGTCACTCTTAGTTTCCTTCGAGCCCAATTTATCCTCCACTTCCTCTATTATCGAACATGAATGCCGTCGAAGGTCTTCACTCTTTCCAATTCCTAATTATGGAATTGTCTGTGAAATTAGGTACTCCATTAGTTTTCCTTGCCAATCTACTTCCATAACTTTGCTACCCAAGAGTCTTAAGCAAGAACTATAGAAAACAACATTGGGAATGGTTCTTCTAAAGAACTTTCTTCGCACCATCTATCTTTTCAAAATTTTACCCTTTTGCCATTACTAACAATGAAGTGATATCTAATTCTAAAGACCGTCTATCCAACTCTAATTGCCTTCCACAACCCACTCGATGGAAATCCCCCACTTCCCTTAAACACCAACTCCCTTTTTCTACCTCTAACTTTTGTACCATGACCTGCTTCCAAAGGGACTTACTCTCGGTAGTGAATCTCTATCACCATTTGCCCAAAAGACCTTTGTTAAGAATATGAAGATTTTTTATACCAAGAGCTCCACTCTTGCCTAAATGGATATAGACCACTTAACTAAATGAGGCTTTTCCTTATCCCCACCTCCACCTCCTTTGGCCAAAGAAAATCCCTTTGGATTTAGTTTAACCTTAAGGGAATGAGAAATAGATATACAAAATAAATTATCAAGCTAGACAATGTGCTTTTGATCAAGGTAAGCCCATTTGAGAGATTTTGTCTCTTCTACAAGGCAAGCTTTCTCTTAAATCTCTCCTCCATTGAATATTATATTCTCATTAATTTGTGAGGAGCTTCCAAAGGAAGGCTTAGATATGTAGTAGGCAGATTTCCTACATTATAATCAACAAGGCTTTCCATTTTTTTAACTTCCCCTACCATAATAAGCTCATGTTTCTCCATGTTCATTGTCTTTAGGCCAGAGATTGCCTCAAATCAAATGAAAGCCTTACTTTGGTGCTCCAACTACTCTTAGTTAGCATCATAGAAAATTAAAGTGTCATTAGCAAACAACAAAGGGGACAATTCCATACCCTTGCCAACTCTTTCTCCAACTTTGTATTCTAATATGGAGGCCCCTTCTTGTACCCTTCTTAAAATCTTATTGAAAGACTACATCCCCAAAATGACAAGGTAGAGGCAAAGATGGTTTCCCTACCTTAAACCTATGGAGCTCTAGAAAACACTGGTTTAAATCTTGTTGACAAGGACATAAAATTTTGTGTTAGATATACACCATTTGATCCATCTCACTTATTTTTTACTGAAGCCCATTTTAACTAGTACCCTTAGTAGGAAATCCCAATTTACATGTTCATAGCCTTTTCAATGTCTTGTTTACAAATAATGCCACTATTAGACTTTTTTTAAACTAGAGCCTAATGTCATGAACTTAGTCTTTTCCTAAGCTCGTGCGATAGCTTAGCTTGCTAGGCTAAGATACTTACAACTTGGAAGTTTTAGAAGGCGTAGTAGGCAATTATTGAAGAATGAAAGCTTTTATTGCTCAAAAGAAGCTTTACAAGTGTTTTGGAACTCACTTGCTTGGTTAGGAAATGATTTTGGGTGGTGCCTTGGCCAAATGAGGCCTTAACCTATTTATAGGTACCTTAAGAAGTCTCTAGAACCTTGAAGGGTTCTTTACAAATCAAGAACAATCTAGAAGTTCCTACACTAGTCTATGTAGAAGGCCATGTACAAGATGACTTTGGAAGATTCTAGAACACCTCACACTTTTCCAGTGGTCTCCTAGCTAAGTGTAGAGATGTGTGAGACATCTCTAGTCTTTTCTAGAAGCTTTCACACTCTTCCACTTATAGCTAAGTGTAGATGTCTCCAGGGGTCTCTAGAAGCTTCCTACCTCTTATATAAGCCCATGGGAAGGGTCATTTGAAGCATCTTGTGACACTCTCCCCCACCCATGCCATCGACGTCCCCGTTGTTGTCTCTTCTTGAAACCTCTCGATGTGTTTCCAGAACCTTCTCAAGGCATTTGCATGTTCCCAGTTGCCTACCTCTTAGGTAGTCATTTCCATCGAACTAGATACTCTATCATAGGAGGGAACTCTTGTCTCCTGGTGACTCGTTCAGCCAAGATATTCTTCACCTCCTTCTCCCATGAGGCCTAGGATGGATGCAGACACCTACACTTTCGATGCTTGGAGTGCTGCTTCCTCTTGCCCATTGAGTTCACCTTTCTCTTGGTGACCTTGTCCATGTGTGTGTGGGCTACCTTAGCTTGCTCCCCTTTTGCCTCTTTTACTTGCACCCCTGATAGTAAGGTCTTAGGTGTACTAGGCTTTGGGTTAATTTGGAGGGCACCTAGTAGCTGCATCAAGCCCATATATGCTTCGTCTTCCTATTCTCTCTCCTCAATCATGGCACTGGGCATTTTCTTTTTTGGACAATCCCATGCCCAATGTGGATCGTCACACAGGAAGCATTTGATTTTAGGTGTAAACTCTTTCTTTCTGCCTTACCCCCTTCCCTCCCAAATGTTAGGCGTCTTGCCTGATCCCATTTTAGGAGCATTGTGGTCCCTTGAAACCTCGTCTCCCCCACCCGTAGCATGGCTATTCTCCAAAGACTCAATCTTGGAGGAGTCTCTCCTCTTGTAATCCGTTAAAGACTCTACTATTGCCATGGTCGTGGCTAGGTCTTGGACACCATGTCTCCTCAACTTTTGCTCGGCCCAACTTTGCAAGTTGTCCATTAAGTTGAACAGTAGCTCCTCCTTGGACATGTTGGATATCTCAAGCATAAGTGTAGAGAATTCTTTGACATACTCACGGATCAGGCCCGTGTGTTTGAGATGCTTCATGTTTTTCCTTGCTAGGTAAGCCACATCCTCATGGTAGAATTGTCTTTTGATCTCTTGCTTAAAGGCATCCCATGTGTCTATGGTGCATGTCCCTTTTTCTATATCAACAAACCTTCGACGCCACCATAGAGTAGCATTATCGATGAGGTAGAGGGTCGCGGTATGTACCTTAGTGGCTTCATCCATTAGTGCGATGTGCCACAAGAAGTTGCCTAGCTCATTGGCATCCCTCTTGCCATTGAATGTGTGTGGCTTGGGCACCTCCACCTTTGGTGCCTCATGAGTGGCCATGACTCGTGTTGATACGACAATCTTGTAGATGGCCAGCTTTTGTCGAACCTCCTGGTCTCGAGCCTCCATGCGTGCAACCAAGGCCTCCACTCTTGACTCCATGCTAGCAAACATGCTCATGACTTTGTCTTGAAAGGACATGAACTCCTCGTGTGACACCGGTTGAACTTGTGAGCCTAGCACCTCCTCACGAAGGTCTTGGATCCTCTAAGCCCTTCTCCATGCCTTGCTCGATCAAGTCCACTCCTTCCTGGGTGTCTGCCATGGCTAGCTCCACCTTGGCTAGCCTTGCTTCCATGTTGGCTATGGCATCATGAGATTTATCCTTCCTACCCCTGCCTCGTGCAGTAGGCTCGGTTTCCCTCCTACGGGTTTGCTCACTAGTCTCGGCCACGTTGGAGCCCGACATGCTTCCTTTACTATGCACGCTTCGTAGCTACGCTTTGATACCAACTGTTACGGACTTAGTCTTTTCTTAAGCTTGTGCGGTACTTAGACAAGTTAAGACATTTGATCTTACTAAGTCAACCTTATTCCCGATGCTTAGCTTGTTAGGCTAAGATGCTTACGGCTTGGAAGCTTTAGAAGGCATAGTAGGCAATTCTTGAAGAATGAAAGCTTTTATTACTCAAAGGAAGCTTTACAAGTGCTTTGAAACTCACTTGCTTGGTTAGGAAATGATTTTGGGTGGTGCCTTGGCCAAATGAGACCTTAACCTATTTATAGGCACCTTAGGAAGTCTCTAGAACCTTGAAGGGTTCTTTACAAATCAAGAATAATCTAGAAGCTCCTACACTAGTCTATGTACAAGGCCATGCATAAGATGACTTTGGAAGATTCTAGAACACCCCACACTTTTCCAGTGGTCTCCTAGCCAAGTGTAGAGATGTGTGGACATCTTTAGCCTTTCCTAGAAGCTTTCATACTCTTCCACCTTGTAGCTAAGTGTAGATGTCTCCAAGGGTCTCTACAAACTTCCTACCTCTTATATAAGCCCATGGGGAGGGTCATTTGAAGCATCTTGTGACACTAAGCATATAGAGTTTGTCTACCCCTTATAAAAGCATGCTGGTAAATTGAGGCCACTTTCCTTAACACCTTTTTGAAACTATTGGCTAGGACTTATGCTAGGAGCTTATAACCCCAAAAATAAGCTAATAGGTCTGGAATCATTTAGGTCCTTAGCTCTGCCTTTTTTTTTTTGGGACCAAGACCAAGGAGGAGTCATTTAAGCTTCTCCAAAAGATCTAATGACAAAGAACTTCTTGAAGAAAACCATTACCTTAGGTTTTACAAAATCCTAGCTCATGTACAAATCGCCACCATCTCTCTTTACTCAATTTTTTTGGATTGGCTAGGCGCTAGGCGCTAGGTGAGGGCTGGTATTGTATTTCCTCTTCTTTTTGTGCCCTTTGGCGCCTCTTGTATACTCCCTGTATGCTTTTGGGTCAGCCTCAAGGTGCCTTTTTCTAATATATGCCTTTTGTGTGTTTGCCTATAAAAAAAAATGTACAAATCGCTACCATAAAACCATCTTACCTTGGAACTTTATCTCTACATAGATTGGACAAGGCGGCTAACACTTCTTCCTTAGTGAAAGGACTCTCCAAGTTTCTATCATTGTGCCTTCCAACCCCTGATTTGTCCTCCTTATCCCTTCTAATTAAGGTTGATTGCAATCTTCATAAAAAGACCTCCACTCATTTCAATTCCTAATCATGGAATTGTTTATGGAATGAGGACTTCACCAGCCCTCCTCCCTATCTTGTTCCCATATATCTGCCATCAAAGAGTCTTTATTAGTGGCTATTGAAAACAATACTGGTACAGACTCTTCTAAAGAATTTTCTCGATGCCTTTTATCTATCCAAAATTTTTCCATCCTGCCATTACCCATCATGAGCGAGCTCTACTTCTAAAGATTTCGAACCCGATTCTAATATCCCTTCACAACCCTACCCTATAACCATTGCTTACCACCCTTGAGCACCATTTCGCATCTTTTGTCCCATTCTCTCTCTCAAAGGCAAATCTCCAGTTCCATTTACTAAGAAAAGTCTTATTAAAAGTATGGAAATTTTTTATGCCAAGTCCTCAATCCTTTTGGTCCAAACAAATTGTAGACTGACTTTCTCTCAAGTGCCCTCCACCCTATAGGAAATCCCTTTGGATCTGCTCTAGTCTTAAGCTTACCTAGCTCAAAATGATAAGTAGAGACATGAAATAATTTAGTAGGCTTGACAATGTGCTTTTGATCAAGGTAAGTGTCCTTCCTTTTGATAGGTATTACCTCTTATAAGAGGCTAGCTCTCTGTGAAGTCTCGCCTCCATTGAATCCCATATCAGTATTGATTTGTGAGGAGTACCCAGACATAGACCCAAATATGTAGTAGGTAGGCTCTCAATCCTATAGATCAATATTGAGGTTAGACTCTCCATATTTGCAACTTTATCAGAATTAGCTCATTTTTCTCCGTAAATCATATATTGTCTAAAATTGTGTGAAGGCTAGCTTAGTCCTTTGTTGCTTCAATTGCTCTTGGTTAGCATCACAAAAAATTAAGGTGTTGTTAGTGAATAACAAAACTTTCATTCCCTCCCCACCCATTCTTTCTATTTTGAATCCTAAGATGAAACCTCTTTTCATTGACCTTCCTTAGGATCTAGCTAATTTCCTCATTTTCCAAAATAAAGAGGTAAAAGGAAAGAGGGTCTACTTACCTCAATCCCCTTGAACTCTAGAAAAATTGAGACGGGACTATGTTGTCTACAATGGAGAATCTCATCATAAAAATGCAGCATTTGCTCTATCTCACCCATTTTTGGCCAAAGCTCATTTTCTCAAAAACCGTTATCAAGAAGTCCCAATTTACATAATCATATCCTTTTTCAATGTCCAACCTACAGATGACCTTGCTATTGGTGCTCTTTAGCATTGAATCTAAAGCCTCATTCTCATTAAGGGTTGCATCCCAAATTTGTTTGACCTACACAAAAGCTGGTTGGTCAATTGAAACCACCTTGCCTACTACCTTTTTGAGCTGATTGGCTAGAACTTAAACTAGGAGCTTACACACCCGCCCAACTAAACTAATGAGTCCGAAATCTTTTAAGTCCTCAACTCCACCTTTCTAAGGAATCAAGATTAAGAAAGTAGCATTTAGGATTCTCTCAAAGGAGCTATTATCAAAGAACTCCCTGAAGAAGCCCATCATCCCGGTTTTTATGAAGTCCCAACTCATCTCTCGAAATGCTACGGTAAAACCATTTGACCTTGGTTTATCCCTGCATAAATTGGATTCCTTCTCAGAGATAGGTGCCTCCAATTTCCTAGGATCATTGCTTCCTAGCATTTCAAATTGCATCCCACTAATGCTGGGTTTCCAATCCCTTACTTCAGTAGGAGCAATATTGGAAAGCCCAAGACACCCCTCATTAATATCCACTTCCTCGATCAATCGATTCCCATTGACACTAACTTTGGACAAATGGTTTCTCCTCTGTGCATTGGTCATTTTATGAAAGAATTTGGTATTTTTATCCTGTATTTTTATTCTCCTCTTTTGGCTAGGTTTGTCTTAATTTCTGCCTCCTCATCACTTCTTCCAATGAGGTCCACTTGTTAAACTCATCTACAAGTAACCTTTTGCTCGTAGACTCTTCAACAGTGAGGACTGCATCTCTTTCCTTAGAATCCTGGAAACCGATCTGCTTTAGGTCCTCAAATTTTTTAGTAACAATGTTTTCTAAAGACCTTTTTTCCTACCTTCTTGAATCCTACTTGAGGGCTTTCAGTTTTACTACCAGAATGTAACTAAATGAACCACTCTTTAGGACCTCAATTTTTTTTTTTTTTTTTGATAAGAAACCACGCAAGAATATATTTATAGAAAAAGAAGTACACAAGGAGGATGAGGAATCCTCCCTCCAAAAAAACTAAACAACATGAAAAAATAACAATACACTAGGCCGTCCCATTGGAACTATTGGAACTACACACTAATAGCCAATCAAGTTGTAATACGTTAAGGGGGGTGCCCTTAAAACCCGCTGAACAAAACGCCCAAAAGGACGCAAGGAAATGAATGGAATCCCAAAGATTCCCTGAATTCCTAGCCTTGTCCTCAAATATCCTAGCATTTCTTTCCCGCCACACAACCCAGATTAACGCTATACTCGCGTTTTGCCATAGAATTACCCCTCTCTTGGACTTGCCAAATCCTTTGTAATTGATGAACATCATGTCCGAAATGCTTTTCGGAGGAACCCAATCCATCTTGGCTAGCTGAAAAAGTCTGTGCCACAACCCCAACGTCACTGAACAATGGAGAAAGAGATGATCTGCTGATTCTCCTTGTTCCATACACAACTTACATATGTCAGGGCTAATAGCTTTGTGGGGTCTCCTCAATTGTAGCAAGTCATTGGTATTCACCTTCTTATGTGCCACAAGCCAGACAAAGGCCTTAACTTTGAAAGGGACTTGAGATTTCCAAACAAACTTAGTGGGGAAAAATGGAGATGAATCAGGCAATTGGGACAGGGCTGTAAAGAAAGATTTGATTGTGAACAAACCTGAAGAACATAAGGACCATGATCTCGCGTCTGAAGCGGAAGAGGATAAGTTCATACAATCTAGAGAGTGCATAAGGCGTTCTAGATCTTCTATCTCAGAATCGGTTAGATTACGACGGAAATTAAAGTTCCATGGGAGAGGGCGAGACGAACCAAAGATTGAAGATATTGGAATATTTTTATCCATTACTACTCGAAATAGTCTTGGATATTGGTCTTTTAAAGTTTGGTCCCCCCACCACAAATCTTCCCAAAAGCGAATTCTTTCCCCGTCTCCTACGATAAACCGAGTATACTTGGAAAAATCCTGAAAGCCTTGTGCTATGGCCTTCCAAGGACAGCGGTGTGACCATCTAAGTATAGTATTGACATCCCAACCATTTGAGTGTGTCCCGTATATGCTAAGAATGACCTGATGCCAAAGAGATGTACTCTCCCTAGGGAACCTCCACAACCATTTCCCTAGAAGAGCACGATTCCTTAAAGGAATCTTCCCAATCCCCAAACCCCCTATAACCCTCGGCTTGCACACTGCTTCCCACCTAACAAGATGATCTCTTTTACCTTCCCCAACCCCTGACCATAGAAAGTCCCTTTGCATCCTCTCGATTTTTGCAGCCACTGAAGCTGGAATCTTAAACAAAGAAAGGAAGTAGCTAGGGATATGGGAAAGGCAAGAGTGTAGGAGAGTTATCCTACCACCAAAAGATAAGTAAGCCTTTTGCCATCCGTCTAATCTCCTAGAGATTCTCTCAATCACTGGATCCCAGAATCCACAAGCAGTTGGGTTCCCTCCCAAAGGAAGACCCAGATAAAGAATGGGCCAATCTGAAGCCTTGCAGTCAAGCAACAACGCTAACCTAGAAAGATGATTCTGATCAAGGTTGATGCCAAAAAGATTACTTTTGTCAAGATTGACCTTAAGCCCAGAGATTTGGCCAAACACTAACAATAAACTCTTAAGAGTTTGCAATTCTTCCTCTCTAGGGTTAGCAAATAGGATAGTATCATCTGCGAATTGCAGATGGGTCACCCTGCATCTATTTCTGCCTACCCTGAAGCCCTCCAACAAATTTCTTTCCTCAGCTTTCAACAACATTCTACTCAACACATCTGCAACAATAGTGAATAGGAAAGGGGATAAAGGGTCACCTTGTCTTAAACCTCTAGCTGCCTTGACCCATCCTTTAGCATTACCGTTTACTAGAATAG
This sequence comes from Vitis riparia, assembly GCF_004353265.1. NCBI lineage: Eukaryota > Viridiplantae > Streptophyta > Magnoliopsida > Vitales > Vitaceae > Vitis > Vitis riparia. The sequence continues at coordinate 18,331,428 of NC_048434.1, read as the reverse complement.
CATAAGAGACCGACGACAGACAACCTCTCATCCAAAATTTTTTTAGTAATGATGTTTTCTAAAGACCTTTTTTCCCACCTTTTTGAATCCTATTTGAGGCCTTTCAGTTTTGCTACCAGAATGTAACTAAATGAACCACTCACATTACCATCCATTAGTTCCTCACTAGGTATTTGAATCCTTTCGATTTAAGCAACATATTTTCAATTCTAAAGGGAGATTTACCCCTCTGCATCCCACAACCATCTAAAAACCATGTGAGAATGATCTGAAATCAGTTGAGATAGAACACATTGAATTAGGTCAGAAAAATGTTCCTTTCAATCATTTGACCCTAAGAAGTGGTTAAGCCTCAAAGAAGATTGAAAATTCTGACCACCGCACCAAATGAATCGCCCTCAAACTAGCACAATATCCCTCAAGTTCAGTTTTAAGACTTCCAAAAAGCGCTTCATATCAGAAGACATTCTTAGGTAATTTGTCCTTCCCTCAAGAAATTTGACCATACTAAAATTCTTTCTTAAGCACCACAGGTCATACCAAATACCTCTTATGGCCCTCAAATCCACCCCCAAAATCCTCTCTTTCCCCTCTTGGATCAGCCCATAAACTCTAGAGAACACTCTGACTTCTATACCAATCAATTCTAGCACCCTATGGTCCTAACTGACTAGTATGCCTCCTGATGGTCCTCTGGCATCCACAGCTCCCCACTCCCAAAATCTTCCTACTCCCTAGCTCCTCACTAGTCGTGTGGACATATGTTCTATCTTGGATTTTTGAAAGTAAACTAGATCTCCCCCTTGATGTCTTTGTTGGCTCCTTTGACCTTCCAAGAAAGGATTTTTAGTTTTGTCATGCAACCAGGGTTGGGTTTCAACTGCTCCTCCCACAACCCCTTTCATTTTTGGAAGAATTTTTGTAGCTAACTGAGTATTCCAACCTTTGAAGCTCCCTCACAAACCGAGATATCCATATGGACTTCCTCTTTGCCCTCAAAGACAGACTCTATACTCTCTCCTAGCCTCCATCTTCCTCAAAAGGGACATTACATCCTTTTCAAATCCCAACATTGGCATCTCAATAAAGCTCCTAAAAGCTACTAACTTGTGAAAAAGACATTCAAAGAGAGGATCCTCACCCCGTTGAACAACAGCTTAGTGTCTCTTTTAACCTATCCATGGCTTCCATACTAATCTCCTTGTGCATTTTTTGGAAACACCATAGATGTTCCATCTTGAAGCACCATCCTCAACAACCTAGTTTCAACTCCCATGAGCCTAGTGGAAGTCCCCACCTATGAATGTTGCAACTTCTAATAATTGACTTAACAGCCCACTTCCAAACCTAAGGGTCTAGTCTTACAAAGAGAAGAAGATGAAGAAGGAGACTTGGCCCTCGATGAGTTGCATTATTATTTTTTCTCGAGATTCTTTTAGATGTTAAATATTTTATTTTGGTTAAATCATGGCTTATCAGCTACTACCAACTTGTTTCACTCACACCAACTGTCAGTAGAACTTAGTGATACCATTAGTCTGCTTATACCTTTAACCATTGTTTTTAGTTAATGTACTCATATAGGCATATATGGCGTAGACTAACTTCTGCGTCCGTTTTTTTCCCACTTATCATTGCTAGAGGATCATGCCTTTCTCAAAGTTGTTATTTTATTTCAAGTGTGTATAGTTTGGAAAGTTAGTTTCGAAGCAATTGGGTTAAGCATGTAGACTCGATAAATTGGAGAACTAAACATGCAGTGAGGTGTGAACTCATGACCTCCCATTCAAGGAGATTGATATCATGTTGGACGATTTTCCTAAAAGCTTAAGTTGTTTGGATTTTGACCCATAATGCATATCATGCTCTGTAACAGAAAATGAATTACTGTAATGTATTTTCTGGATTATTACATGGTGATGTTTTACTTTGCATATATAGATAGATTAAAATTCACATCTCTTTCATTAATGATGCCAATGGGGGTATTAAATAAATAAAACAGTGCCTATTTAATATAAATATGTTTGACTTATAAGTATGGATGGGGGTTTCTATTAAAAGGAAAGCTAAGTCTTGTACTTGTCAGAAACATTTTACTACTCCTTAAACGTCACAGGGCATAATCCACATTTAATTCTTCTGGATGTCTAGGTGCATATAAATATCCTAGACTTCACTGTTATGGGTTTGAAATCATGGGTCATATTGAATTTGTTTCTTTTTTTTTTTTTTTATAAAAAAAGCTTCTACACAATAGTTTCTATTTTGATAATTATTGTCTGTCTAACTTTGTCAGGGAAACTATGAAACTGACAGAGGTATCTGCAAGTGATAAGCTAGAAAGTTTTCGAGCATCAAAAGAGGTACTTTATAGAAAAGTTTTTGTTATACTGACAGTCAAAAGTGTCATTTCAACATTACCAGATGGCATTGATAGTTTGAACAAGGGGATTTGTTGATTTTGTTGCTGTACTTTTTTATAATGATCATGATTGTTGATTGTAGACTTGTCCTATCTCTTCAATACCACTATGAAGTAACTTAAGACGCCCCTTTTGCTTGAATGATTTTCTAGGAGATGTATTTCTGATAAGTCCTTTCATGTAATTTGTTTTGTGATATTTTTGTTTTTCCTAGATTAGTTTTATTTTTGTTATTCTTCTCTATCTTCTGATAGAACTTTGTATTTCATTAAATAGATAGCATTATGTGTAATATTCTTGATGGCTTCTTTTTGCAGCATTTTAGAGGATTAAGTTTTCCTACTATTTCATCGGTTGGTCCAAATGCAGCTATCATTCATTATTCTCCAGATGCAGAAACATGTTCTGAGTTAGATCCCGATAGCATTTATCTATTTGATTCTGGAGCGCAGGTTTGCCAACTATCTTGAATTGTTTGGGATATAGCCATTAACCAAAGAAGGCAATACAATGAGTCCATTTTTCGTATTAACTTTGTGTTTATGATATTGCTATTCTTTACTGATGATAATTATGGTGTCTTTGAAGTATCAAGATGGAACAACTGATATAACTCGAACTGTTCATTTTGGAAAACCTTCGTCACATGAGAAAGCATGCTATACTGCGGTATGTGGCTCTTGTTGCTTTCTTTTCAGGATATCTTGTATTTATTTGGCATTTGAACACTTCTTAACCTTGTTCATTCAAAACAGAATATGGTTGTTTTCAATTCTGAAGTACGGAAAAAGTTCCATATTTTTTCAGGGTGTCACTGCAGTCGACTTGGAAATGAACATATTTGAAAACATTTTGAGATGGAACAGAAGTCCATCCAAAAGTTGGAAATGTGTTCTAATTCTAATTTTTCAGCCCCTTATAGAGCCACTGCTACCACTGCTAGGCCCTAGGAACACCATTTCTGTTGTCACTGCTTCTGCCATCTTCTGCTTTGATATCCTGTTACAGCCATTGCCACCTTATCCACATTCATTTTACTTACAGGGAAATTGATCAAATTGTTTGCTACCCTTTATATCCTCCTCATTGCTTCTATCACCTCCAATACTATGGCCATACTACCACTGCCCACCTAGAACCTGTTGCTACCTTTTACACAATCTTCCTCCTCTATCAACCTGTGTTGTTGTATCCAGACCTCTCATCTGGAAGCGACTATATGTATCAACACACCTAATACACCTCAAAAATTTCCACTGCATCCCATGTTATCAATTTTGGCACCTTTATTTCCACCACTAGCTCCTCTTACTATAAACAATCATGACATGATCGCAATCACTTCACCACCTTCTCAGCAAGTTTGCACTGCCATCATCTTTTACCACCATATCTAGCACCATTCTATGCTATGACTATCACTACCTGCCTGTCAGCACGTTATGGCTACACCAGTGCAGTTCACTGCGAACTCTAATACTTATCTATCGTGACATTACTTTTCAACTTTGAAATTTCCAGTCTTTCGGTTGGAGATCAAGTATCAATTCCAATATGAACAAAGTAGTGGGATAAAACTTCGTTGAGTTTTCTGAAGTTGCATTTTAGGTATTTGCAAAGGAAGTAGCCTTATCCCAGAATATAAATTCATATGTATTTTGTTCATATTTCATAAAATGTTCTACTGATTTTTGTAATTTTTTTTATTGAATACATTCAAAATGTCTTAATAGATGCTTACCTTTTTAGGCCCTTTGCTTCAAAGTAAGCAAAAAGGTTTTGCTTCATAAAATGTCTTAATAGATGCTTGCTAACAAATTTCTTCTATCTAGGAGTTATGTTGTGGTCTTGAGCATTTTGCTTGATTTGTTGGATTTCATGCAGGTTCTCAAGGGTCATATCAGTCTGGGTAATGCTCGATTTCCTAGTGGAACCGCTGGTATGATGAACTTTTTCTCTTGTTCATTTAATTTGCTAGTAGCTTATTGGGCTTCTTTAGTTCCAAGGGAGGGGTATATTTCAGCATAGATCCTCAGGAATCACCAAATCACATAGTTGACCAGCAATTTTCTTTGTTATGTGCCAAATTTGTTGCTTGTAACTTTGTTCTATTTAAAGATACATAGATATGCGCCCATATGATGTTAAATTCACTATTTATTTTTATAAATAATTTTTACAGGACACACACTTGACATTCTTGCTCGTGTCCCATTGTGGAAGGATGGCCTTGATTATCGACATGGAACTGGTCATGGAATTGGATCTTACCTTAATGTTCATGAAGGTAAGCGATGAATGAAGGGTTCTTCCTCTTGTTATTTTATATGTACTTTGATGTGAACTAATATACCTTTTTTTTTATTGCACTATATTGAGCAGGACCCCATTTAATTAGTTTCAGAACGCCTGCTCGGCATGTGCCATTACAAGCTTCAATGACTGTAACAGATGGTTGGTATCACAGCTTCATTACCTTAAGTTGGATTTATAGAATAAAATTTTCTTGATACGGTACAGCCTTAGATCCAACCACTTGGGTTGGGTGTAGAAGTTCTTTCTTCGTTCATCTTCCATGAGGCCATATCCTATGGAAATCCAAGGTGGTGTAAGATTGCAAACTGTCAGGAGTCCTCTTCATGCAGGACCAAGTAGATGTTTGACACTGGCTGTCTACCCAAATCCTTACATGCATTTTTTCAATGCCTGGGTTTTCTAACTTCTTGCTTGTCTACTTGAGTTTTTCCCCTCTATTTTGCTAGTGCATGTTTATACAAAGGTTTTTTTTATGAAAGTTTATAGAAATCAATTAATAGTTTTACTCGGGAGCTGGATTTGGCTTATTATAATATTCAAATTGAATCCAGAACTTTGGTTATGTTTTGTTGAATGAGTACTAGAGTGCTTGTTCCTTTCACCTTTTGTGAGAGCCTTAAAATGCTTTTATGCTAGAAAAAATGGATTTTATATTGAAATTGTGTTTTCCAGAACCTGGTTACTACGAGGATGGGAACTTTGGCATAAGATTGGAGAATGTCCTCGTAATCAAGGAGGCTGATACAAAATTCAATTTTGGTGATAAGGGTTACTTGGCATTTGAACACATAACATGGGTAAGTTTATTTTATATTAATGATATCCTTTTTTGTTTTCTTGTGCGTGGTGTATCTGGTTTTTTTTTTCCTTGTAGCAGGTTCCTTTTATTTTTTATTTTGGTTTATTTATACCCATAAATGATTTTACTCAAAAATCTTGAATTTTTAAGCAGGCTGTGTCTCAGTTGAACCTAGACAAATCAAACATGCAAAAATTGTCAAAGGGAGAAAAGATGAAAAACATTGAATCAGCTGTTTTGTTGTTAATTCATTGTCCCAGCTGTCTGGGAATCTGCAGTTAGTTGACTCCATAATGAGTTGTCCAATTTCTTGGGTCAGGAGGGTTTCTTTTTTCTTTTTCCCCTATGATTCTTTGTTTTCTTTCACTTTTTGTAGCTCAAATAACTTGAAAGATGCTGCTTTTAATGATCTGCTTCTATTAGCATGTCACCTAAATGCTTTTGGCACAAAAAGCTACAAATTTGACTAAGAGCTTTTCAGCCAAGTATTTTTATCCTAGCTTGATTTGTACGTCCTACTTGTCTTCTGGCTATGTGGGTTGGGAATGGGTGTTGGCTGGAGCTGGGGAGCCCAAGTTGTCCAGTTTGGAGGCATGTACTCAAGATCATCCTGTTTCGTGTCGTACATGCACGCAAAATATTGGAGTATTTACCGTTTCTATCCATACCCTGTATATTTGTTTAGTAAATATTTGCCTAGTGACAGGAAAACATGTGATGATTATTTTTAATTTCAATTTTAATTTTAATTTTTTTCTAAAGTAATTTTTAAATGGGTATATGTTCAGGCACCATATTTGATTGATGCATAGTTTTGGACTACTCACCATTTCTATCTATACCACTTGTATATTTGTTTAGCAAATGTTTACATACTGATATTAGAATATCTACTAACAGATACTAGAATGGAACTAGTTTTGCACCTAATTCTGATTCTCTTTGTTTGGGTGTGCCCAGGCACCATACCAAAAAAAGTTGATTGACCAGAGTCTTTTAACGCCTGAAGAGATAGAATGGGTGAACTCCTACCATTCCACCTGTAGAGACATTCTGGCCCCATACCTGGATGAGTCAGAGATGGCATGGTTGAAGAGAAGTACTGAACCCTAAGTGTGTGACTCGCTCCACATGCCCTTCTGTTCTTCCAATAAAATGCATGTTAGTATTGTCCTGGGGTAATTCTGCTTTCTAGTTTAATCAAGGTTATTTATATACACTTGATTTTCTTGTTTATCTGTTTTGGATACTCATATGAATGGATGGGAGATTGGTAATCCTTTTGGGATTTTGAATCTTTTGGTGAATGAAGTTGATTGTTATGTTCCATGATTCGTTTTTGGGAGACTACTTAGGTCCTTGACTCATCCTCTTACTGAAGGACCTAATTGAATGGCCCATTACAATGTGATTTTGTCTGCATGCATCTGCATTCTTTAATCGTTTGTAACAAGATTCAATCTGAACTATTCCCCAAAAAACAATCAAACAGTCATCTGCATTCTTTCTTTATTTATTATTGTTATTTTTGCAACAAGATTCAATCAGATCTGTTGTCCATGAACGGTCTTTCTAGCCCATTTTGGTGGCACACTGCATGAACAGTTCTCGAGTATGTTTCCATAAATTTACCATTTTTAGAAAAAATAATTTGTATTGATAAAATAAAATTAAGGGTTAAATACATTTTACCCCCTCAATTTTTTATGGGTTTTACATTTTGCCTAACTTATTAAATATCAACACTTTCCCTTCAATTACAAACCCTTCATGAAATTAAAATAGAGATTGATCTTTCTCGGGTTTAAACATTAGTATAAAATTGGGTAAAAGCAATTTTGAATTAACAATTTTGAAATTTCACAAATGCCTTAAAATATAATAGCTATCAGTTTTGAATTTTTATTCTAGAGAGATGTTTATATGATTATTTGTGATTTTCATATTAAGTTATGAAATGCGATGATTTTGAATTTAGGTAATAGATGCTTTTCTTTGTATTTTAGTAATTTTTTATTATATATTTTAGTATTTATTTTTATTTAATAAACTATTTATTGATTTTTTTAATAAGTTTAGGCAAATGGCAAAGTCTATAACATGCTCAAGAGATAAAATATATTCAACCTTGAAATTTTAAAAATTATATTAGAAAAAAAATTGCACTTTCCAATGTATTCAAAAAATTTTGTGTATCATATCAGGAAAATGATAGGAGCATCCTTTGACATATCATCCTTTAAGGTAATTATAAATCGGGGAAATCTGCTATAACACATCACCAAAAAAAAAAAAAAAAAAAAAAAAACCCAAAACAAAACCCTTTTCAGATTTCCCCTAATAAATTTACACTAAACTCTCTTGATCGATGATGATATAACAATATAACATGATCACTCGTTGATTGACGTTGACAACTTTGGAATTGTTGAAGCCTTGCGTCATCGAGGCCACTGCAGTTGCCAGATGGATACGCCTTTTCAACTGAAGATGATACCCGCTTTGATTAACTTGCAAAAGACATCCAGACAGGGGGTCCGGACACACCCTTCGATGGTTTTGTTAGCCTTCTCTCTGATACTTAGTCTATCATCTTTTCTGAGTAAGAAAACTTACTTTCTTTCATTGTATGAGGGTCTTTTATAGTGTTAGAAGCTCTGTTCCCTTTAATGGTGGGAAGACTTTTTGGCTCGTTATGATGGTGTTAAGGTGGTGGCAGAGCCATCATTGTCCTACAGGCGACTGTTAGAGATTGTGGGAGGGATGACTTGTCATCATCCCTGTCTTTTTGCTCTACAGGGGACGGGGTGTAGGATATGACAGGTTGCCTGAAGTGACTCTTCTGGCAATGTAGGCAAGTATGGCCCGCGTTTCACGGCCAAGGCTTTTGATTAAGACGCTAGCGTTAGGTCTAGACAACATGTCTGGACAAGAGAGTGGGGTCGTCCGAATGATGGGTTTGAGAGTGCCATATGCTCCCTTGAGGGAATCCGGACAGAGAGTTGATGTGCCATGTGTCCCATGGAGGAATGCTCTGCGGGTTGCCACGTGTGCGTTTGGGGGTAGTCCCTACATGAATCACTCCTTGAATTAAACTAACATTGACCAACCCTGAAAGATACTGATTGTTAACTAATGATGTCATTTTTTTTGTTAAAGAAGACTAGCGATGTTATCGTTAAACTGAAAATAAAATGTTTTTTTATTGTACTTTTGTTTATTCTCGTAATCTTATTCATATATTTCCCAAAACAAACTTTAAATGAAAAAAAAAAAAGAATCTGAATCCTAAAATTTCATTTTAATTTTGTGCACTTTCCGAACAGCCAAAGAAAAAATCTAGACGAAATTTTAGGGTTTAGATTTTTTTTTTCCCATTTAGTAGAAAAATTTTAAAAGAAATTTTAGGATCTCAAATTTGAGACTTTGTTTTTATTTTTTGTACTTAGGATTTGATTTGGAAATATAGAGTTTCATTTGAAAAGTACAAATGAAAATTATGAAAAAAAAAAAATTAGTGATTTAAATTACTAAACAATTAAATTTAATCTATTTAATAAATAATATTCAAGATTAAAGTTGGAAGTAATTTTTATTTAATATGTTGATTTTTTAGCATTTTAAATTATTCCATTATCTTAAGTAAATAACTAAAGAGAAGAAAAATGATGATCCCTAAATAAAAATTGGCTTGCCATCCACAAAATCCACATAAGTTGGCTTACCTCATATTTTTTTTTTTTTAAGTCCCAAATCTATAATTTTAATTTTTTTTATGAAAAAAATTCTTTATGCATTTCCAAGATCATATTTATGGATCAATTATTTTCACGTGCACTTCACCTTATGGGAGACTAGCAAATATTATGAAAATTTTGATTTTTGAAAAATTAGAGTATTTACTTATTTTAGTTTATTAAAAAAATAAAATTAAAAAAAAAATGTTTTACACCTTAGTTTTTTTTTTAAAAGAAATGTTTAGAGTATGATATGCATATTAAAAATAAACAGTAAAAAAATGATCGATAGTAAAAAAGGATTGGTTTAGATATTAAAAATGTTAAAAGTATGATACGCATATTAGATAAATTTAAATTTTTAGAAAAATTAATAATTCAATGTGATATTACATATTTGTTCCTCAAGTTTAAAAAGGACTTTGTTCTTTCTAAGTGCATGCGGGGATGGAGTCCTACATGAGGGAGGATGTTAAGAGCAAGTTATTTTAATGTTATAAATGCTATATGGATGGTGGATGACCATCACCTTATAAACGTAAAATTACTTTTAATTCTTTTTCCTCCCTTAGTCCCATTTAAAATATTAATGGTAAAATTGTCTTTGTAAGTCAATAAAAAATATATCTTCTATTTATGAGATAGAGATTCTTGATTAGTAATCTTGCATTGCTTTTATTTTATTTTATAACATATTGTCATAATAACCTTATGGTCATTTTAGTTGTGTTTGGTTCTTGACAAATAGTAAGAAAGGAAAAAAAAGTTAAGAAAATTGGTTTTCTCATATTTTGTTTTACTATAAAAAAAATACGAATAAAATCAATTATAATTAAAATTAGTTAGAAATTTATGTATTTTAAAATTATTTAATTTTTATATAATAGAAAAAAATAAGTGAAATGAATTTGAACAACCACATAAAAACAATTTGTTAATTTTAAATCTATTTTTTACTTTCCTTTATTTTTCTTTCATTATATTTTTTTCTCAATTTTCTTTCTCTTACATTTTCCTACAAATTTTCCAAGAATCAAGTATAACCTTAGTATTTTAAGAGACTAATTATAAAATTTAATTATCATTATTATGTTTTTACATGTTTTTGATTGTTTTATTTTTAAAATTATCTTTTAATTAATTGTAATTTTTTAGAGGTTAGAAGTCTTGTAACTTCACATTTTCTTATTGCTAGAAATTATGTAGAAATATTTTTCTCATAATATGAAGCTATCCATAAAGGGAAAAAGTCACATATACTAAGATATTCATAGTTAGAAACTCAAATTATTTTTAAGGTCGTTTATTTTTTCAACTTATCAATTTTCTTAAACACAATTTTGTGAATTTTATCAAACAAGTAGGAAAGTTCACATACCAATATAACAATTTTCAAAGTTTTGGATAGAAATGATTTTTTTAAAACAAAAATTTCACAAAATAATTTCATTCTCAAACTAGTGTGTCCACATAAAATCATAGTTGATAACTATAATTTTAAATTTTAAATTTTTCTTAAATAATTAAAATTGTAGTTAGTGATTACGGTTTTAAATTTAAGCCTAAAATCATAATTAATGATTATAGTTAAGTTTAAATTTAAAGTTGTAGTAAATAATTACGGTTTTATATTTTCAAATTATAATTACTAATTACGGTGGGTTTTGTGACAAAAAAAAAAAAAAAAAAAATTTACCCAAACTCCGGATTTAGAAAATATGTGCTGTAGGTGAGTTGGCATCAATGCCAACCATGCGTGGTCTTTAATTCATAATGATATTTATAGTTGCATGTCTCACTGACTTGTTCTCAAATTTTGAAAGCGGCCACTGGTTGAAGACACTTGGCTTTACCCTACCCATAAGAGGGCATTGGCAAAATGGAAAAGAAGTAAAACACACGACTTGATGGCCACTGATTTAATTAATTTGCATATGATGTATTCTATAAATAGGAACCCATGTCATTAGATCAGGCTCTTGAACAAAATTAGCTTCTTCACCAGAAATGTGAAGTGGACAATTTCATATCGGTCCATGTCCCTTTCCAGGGGGGATTTTTAACATAAAAGTTTTGAGAAACCAATTTTGACCATATTGGAAGTTGTATATTAAAGAAATAATTTTCATAATTTTTATATCGGTCATATATTGGAATAAAAAATTAAATTTATGTTAAATGTATATTTAAAAAAAAAAACAATTTTATTAAAATTATTTTCTTGTAAAAAATGTACTTACGTTCTAGGGGAAAAAAAATTTCAAAATATAATTAACCATAAACCTATATATGTTCTTTCAAATTGAATACGTTCTTCCCTTGACGACAGTCAATCTAACAGACCACAAGTTGGATGGGAAGCATCCCTTCAATGGAGGGCGATGCTCCTTTTTTTTGGCCTTTAGAAACCTATTTTGTAGCTCATTTATGATGGCAAACCATTGACTTCATCAACAATGGCATCCAATGCAGAGTCCCACGACCCATCCCCAAGAGGTCCCCCCAACTAATCAATGACATATACAGTTCTAGGGTCTGCATAGAAGCTTTCCTCTTATCATGAGTGTCTCTTTCAAGCATGCGAATTCGATAAATTGAGTTGGAGCCTGCAGGGAGGGTTGCATTTTGTAACTCAAATCTCTTCAATACCATCACTTTCCCTTTCCACCCTTTTTGTAAACTTTTGGACTTCCCCAACCTCATGGGATTTTTTTGCCAAGATATTATTATCTACTCCTTTTCCTCTTTGTTTTTGGCCTTTTAGCATGTAGGCGAAAAAGGAATCGGTGCAAAAACACCTTTTCCCTTTGACTGACAAGATTTTAAGGCGATTCTTGGGTCTAAATTTTTTATTTTTTTCATATTTATTTTTTATAATAAAGAAAATGAAATATAATTAAAATTAATTAAAAATTTAAATCACTGGATTAGCTTTCTAGGTTGTTTAATAGAGGCAGAGATATATGATTTAAGGTAATAGCAGAGAACAGCATGACTCGTGTGTAACAAAACGATACCCTTGTCATTAGGATAAATCAAGAAGACCTTTATAGGGCACTTTAGCCACAACCTAGAAAATATAGTTAGGAAACTTAAGAGAAGAACAGATACTTGATTTCTATGGTCCATTAATTAATTAACGTGCTCCTCAACGCACAGTGGTCAGGTGCATCCCTTTGAGTGACGGGGATGGAGGATTGGTGGAGGTTCTGTTATCCAAGGGTTGCTGGGATGATCGGCTCATCATCTGGCAATCCATGACCACATGAGACAGTGAAGTGTAGGAGGAACCACCCTTGCTTAAAGCCTTCTCGGCACTGTATTTCAATTCCTTAACTTTAGCCCTTATTGCATTCCCTTCCGAGTCCTCCATCAGCCTCCTCACCATGGTCGCTATCTCCTCCCTGCCCACCACTCCCTTGGTGGGAAACACATTTGGTCTGATGGCCACACCCAGCTCTTCGGTTAACATGACTGCGTTCATCTTTTGCTCGGCGTAGAGTGGCCATGCAATCATGGGTACCCCATTCACCATACTCTCCAGAGTTGAATTCCACCCGCAATGCGTTATGAATCCTCCAACCGATGGATGCCCCAAAATCTGGGCTTGCGGGGCCCACATGGGTACCACACATCCAACCTTTTTGGTCCGCTCCAAGAACCCATCAGGCAAGTACTCTGCGATGCCATCACGTCCGTCCGCCGATGTGAAAAGAGCCGCCGCTGCATCATCATCCATGGGTGGCCGTATCACCCAGACAAAGTTTTGACGGCTCAGCTCCAAACCCCAAGCCAGCTCGGTAGTTTGCTTAGCTGATAGAGTTCCACCGCTTCCAAACGAAACGTAAATTACTGATTCACTGGGTTGCATGCCCAGCCAGTCCAATACACCGTTCTCCGAATCGGTCGGTTCTATGGGTCTAGTAAGTGGGCCGACGGGATAGACGGGGGCCTTTACTATCTGGCCCAAGAGTTTGTCATCGCGCATGGCAGCAAGCGTTGGATGCTCCAGGTTCTCCCACGTGTTCACCAATACTCCATCGGCCATGGTGATCTCAACCGCCATACGCATGTATGCGTGGTACATCTCATTCTTGATGTCCAGAACCGGCTCAAATACATGTTCCACCCATAACGGCTTGCACCCGGGAATTCGAGTGGGTTCTTGGAGATCAGAGCATTTGGTTTCCACCAGCTTATCGAGGACGGGTAAATATGCGGTGAAAGCAAGGAACCATGCGTTTGAAGTAATGTAAACGTACTTGAGCATCTCAAACTCATTAGCGATTTTGAAAGCTTCGAGACCAAACATATCGACTATGAGGACGGTTGGAGGAACCTTCATGGCCGAGATTGCAGAGCGGAGCCGTGGAAGGGAGCCGCGTACCATAGACAGCAGCTGTTCAAGGACAGATGCTTCTGGGTCGACTAAGATGGAGTCATTAACCACCGGAAGTGAGACCAAGTTAGGGAGATGAGGAGTGGTGGCTTGTTGGAGCAGCAGGGATTGGGCGGGTGAGACTTCAGTTGCCACCACAAAAACGGTGACTTGGAAGCCGTGATAAGTGATAAGGCGCTTTCCAAGCTCGAGAACGGGGATGAGGTGACCCATGCCAGGGCTAGCGAGTAGGGCTGCATGAGGTTTTGTGCCTTCCATGGCTGCAAAAGCTAAGAAGACGAAACTGGAAGGGGAGGAATGGGTTCAATTCAATTAACCTTGAAACTGGTTTGGTTTACATACATTCCTGGGTCTAAAGTGCCATCCTTATATAGAAACTCTTGGGTGAATTTTTATTTTATTTATTTGGATTTATAGCTAATAAAAAAATTCTCAATCTTTATTTTGGCCACTGGCCAAGTTGTATGAGGATGCCACACTTGACTCGTAACTCATCAAGCGATGGTCCAGCTGGCAAGGGGACTGCTGTTTAGAAACGCTGACTCTTGGGTCTAGAAATGTATGCTGCATGGGTTCCCTACTGAGTCTTGAAAAGCATTTATTTTCCTTTGATCGTAGTTGGAAGCATTGATACATAATCATACCCACCTTTATTAAAATATATGTTTTCAATAAAACATATTTAAAGAAAGACAGATAAAGTTCCGTGAGTCCACCAAAATATTCCAAAATAATGTCACAAATAATCATTTAACATTAAATTTATAATTTTTGATCTGTTAATCTGTTTTCATTTTATGAAAATAAAACATCATTTAAATAAATAAATTATCATGTTAAATAGAAACTAATTAACAGGATGTTATTTATAAAATTTCTTGTATAAGATCCTCAAATTGTAATTCTCCTTAAATATTTCTTGTTCTAATTTTTTTTTCTCTTCATATATATACTAGTAAATGCTCAATATGATGACAATGCCCGGAATGCCCTCTCTAGTAAGTAAATAAAACGTAAGTAAATGAAAATATTAAATTCTCATTTAAGTTAATTATTAACATTAAAAATATTAAATTTTGAATTGCCTTTTAAGTTAGTGATAGTAATTTCAAGAATTGTTTTATTAGACAAATAATTAAAACTTTAACTAAATAAAAAAATTAAATCCTTATTTAAGTTGATTATTAGTATTGAAAAGATTAAATTTTGGAATACCTTTTAGGTCTGTAATGACAACTTCAGAAATAGTTCTATTACGACAAGTAATTAAAACCCTAATTAAATGAGAAGATTGAATTCCCATCTAAATTGATTATTAGTATTGGTAAAGATATTTTTAGAAATAAAAAAAATGAAAAACACCTACTACTTTTATAGGTCATATATATATATATATATATATATATATATATATATATATATATATATATATTGCTTTTATTGGTTTTTGTTTTTGAATTTGTTGGATGATAGTATTAATTTTTTATGGTTCAATAATGTTTACAATACACATTGATAACATTACCTCTTTTAGTGTGTAGATGAGTTACATATATTATTTTCCACTTATCATTACAATTATACATAATAATTTTTTTAAGCCTTATATATTAAAATCAAAGTTATATTAAAAAATAGAAATTAAAAAAAAATAAAAAATAAAATGTAAGTTTTAAAGTAAATAAATTTTTAAATAATTTTATTATATAATAACTTTTTACTTTTTATGTTTTTCATGCTTGTGATTTTTAATTTATAAATGCGTCCATAATAGAAAATTTTAATTATTATATTAAAAACAAATAACTGAATGTAAATCAATTAAGTAAAAATAAAATAAATAGGGTTCATTTAATAATAATTTTAGAAAATATTCTACAATTCTAATACTTTAAAATTTTTATTTTTTAAGTATCATAAAAACTAAAATATTTTCTAAAATCATTACACACATACTCTTAATCTCTTAACGGGAAATAATTTTTTTTTTCAATTTTTAATTAAAATAAATAAATAATTAATTTATTCTCCAAATATTTTTTTCCCACCCTTAGTGGATACCTTTTATAATTGATTAGTAAATTAAGTTCAATTAGCATTTGGTGTGCATACCTTTGACTTTCTGGGCAGCCTGCGTACTGTTTGGAGATATTATCCTACTATTATTAGGCTGTGATGAGGCGTTGACCCAGTGGAGGCGATGTGACTCTTTCTAGTGTCTTGGGTCGGCAGGATTGAATCATTGTCAGCACTTCTATCCAGTTGTGTCGAAAAATAATTCATTTTCAATAATTGCGTGGGTTGAATGGAAATATAGATGGCTTATTACTATATGAATTAAATTTTTATTTTTATAATAATATTATTTTATTTTATTTTTATTTTTTAAAAATTCAAAATATATTAACATTGAGAAAATAAAGTTAATTTTTATTCTTATTTTCTATTTTGTGAAATGAAAAATAATCAAATTATTGAAGCAGGCATGTACAAATTAAACGCCTAAATTCCGTTGCTTTAGTTTTACGTCCCCATCGTAGTGGTCCCATGTCAAGTCTAAGTAGGCATTGAAGCCGTATAAAATACAAAAGTTTCTCCATGAGGAACGTGGATGGGAGGAGGATTATCGTTTTCGTGCGTGTGTGACTTTGCCGAGTGTGGAAGCTGTCTGCATAACATGCTGTGCCTCGGCAGTTTCGGAAGGCACTTTTAATAGTACTTTTCATATTTGAAAATGGAAGTGGCCAAAAAAGTTCCCATCTGAAAAACAAAAATGGAAATGGAGGTTAGGAAATACCTAAAAGTTTGGTTTTGAGAAGTATAAAATTATTAATTTTTAATAAAATTTGTAAATATAATTTCTCACGCTATTTTAATCTACAAATGATCAAATTTTAGTTTTTTTTACTTAATTATAAATAGAATTTTAATGTTTAATAGTGTTAAATATTAGGTTGTTTGTTTTTATAGTGTTTTATTTTTATTAAGTATTAAAAAGTAAAAAAAAACTAATATATTATTTTTTTTATTTAAAAAAGTTATATATTTTAGTTTTTTTCTATTTAATAAAAAGTTTATAAAAAGATATGAAAAAATAGAAAAACAAATAACCTAAATTTCGAAAATAAATTTCTTTCAACAAAAAATAAAAAGAACAAACACCACCTTATTATTTTTAATTTCTTATAAAAGTATAATTTTCTCCTTACCTAAATAATCCAAAAGTTAAAATATTTATATTGAAAATTAGTTACTTTTCAAATTCAAATATAGAAAAGGTTATTTTTACAAATTTAGGATTATTTTATAATTTTAATCAAATAATTTATTTTTTCTTGTTGTAGACATTTTCATTAATAAAAATATTATTTTTAGGAATGAATCAAGTTTATGTTTCTTGCAACAATTTTAAAGATTGTCTTCTCTTTTCATGATTTTATGTTTGATTCCATTTAATTTTTTTCTTTAATACTTCTATTAGTACTTTTTCTTATTGATCCAAAATTTTCTTGATTTTGTACTTCTAATGATAAATATAACTATTTTTTTCTTGCAAATTTTTATTTTCTTCTCTTTTGATCCACAGTATTGTTTCCCATGTGATTTTTAGATTATGTACATTTTCTTTTTTCTTTTTTTTCTTTTTTCATGTTTGATTTCACTCAACATTTTTTTTTTTTTTTGGTAATACTTTCTTCCTTGTGGGAACGAATAGATACAAAATTTTCTTGATTTTGTACATCTAAGGGCCTTATGGGTAGGCACCTTTATTTATGTGTGTGACAAAGAACATGAAATAAGCATGCCGACCACTTGATACATGTATATGAAGAATCCTCAACCCCATAGTCAACATGTATAAGGGAGTTCACAATGTCAATGATATGTGTAAATGTGTATTCTTGATCCATGGAACTTTAAGCAAAGGATATGAATGCATAGTTGTGGACCCTGTATTTCGGCTCATGCGTCTCCCACTTGATGGCGAGCTCGATTTTTAATTTGAAAAATTGATTTTATTGATTAAGAAAAATGACTTGGAGTCGCCATTTATTTTTGTTTTATTTTTAAAGGGTAAACAAAATAAGAAAGAAAAACCCTAAGTGTGACTCCTTGTTTTGGAAAAGGTGGTTTGTGAAAAACTGGATTGGGTTTGGGGGTCAGGTTACTTATCGGGAAGGTACGGTAAAGACCGTAGCACCCCTTTAAGTTCCTAAAGTCGGGTCTCTACTAATAAAATGAAGCTGATGTGGCAATTGACTAGTAAATCAATGAATATCCTGAATGATCATGCACACATAAAAGTCGAGACATGCATAGACAACGATTAGAGGAAAATGGGTACATACTTGGGCAACGAGCCACCATGCCCTATCAATAGAGAGGGTTAGTGCACAATTTAGGAATAATCGCATGTATGTTAGAGAGTAGGGTAAATCAATCATGTATGATAATCAAAGCAAACAAACAATCAATCAATCATAAAGTCACATATGTCGGGCTCCCACCAAAAACCATTCATTTTGCATGAATTAATATCATAGATTCCATTATTCCGGAATTATGAAAAAAACATTCATGCCTATTAAAATTAAGAGGAGCAGAAGATCGCGAGCGGAAATGGACCCAGCGAATCGCGAGTGTCTAACGAGCCAAGCTGTCTGGGGAATCTGAATTGTTGGCGGACAGAATTCTGGATGTGAGACATCCGGAGAAGGTGGGGGCGTCGGCCGGACAGAATTCCGGATGTGAGACATCCGGAGAAGGTGGGGGCGTCAGTCGGACAGAATTCCGGATGTAAGACATTCGGAGAAGGTGGGACGTCGGCCGGACAGAATTCCGGATGTGAGACATCTGGAGAAGGTGGGGTGTCGGCGGACAGAATTCCGGATGTGAGACATCCGGAGAAGGTGGGATATCGGTTGAACAGAATTCCGGATGCGAGACATCCGGAGAAGGTGCAACGTCGGCCAGATAGAATTCTTCCCCGGGTGGAATGATAAATAAATGAATAAAAAAAGGAAATGCAGGCACGACCCTACAAATCAAAAACATGTGATGAATCTTCTCTCAAAATTTTCCAGAACATAAAGAATGAGTAAGTATACTCCAGGCATCGAGGATAACCCGCAAACAATCAAGAAACAGAGGAGAGCAATTTAAAATAGTCGATGTAAACAAGTTGAAAGCCAAGTTAGAAATCGAGCACAACATGGAGGCAAACGAACTCAAATTCCATAAGAACATAATAAAATCTCCAATGCTCGCATCCAAACACCAAAATAGAATCTTATCGATATCCAAAAACAAAATAGAGAAGGTAATGAACAAGATCCATACCTGAAAAGCTTCCTCGCAGATGGAAGCTCACTTGACTTCGAGTCCCCGTTTTTATGACCCTTTTCGAAGATGCCCAGATCAGGACCTCTTTTCCCCCAGGCTCCCCCTTCGAACTCTCATTTCCTCCTCTCGTTTCTTCTGGTGTCTCCTCTCCTCCTCTCATTCTCCCTCTCAGCCGTTTTTCTTCCCCCTTCAGCCGTTCTTCTTCCCCTCTCAACCGTTCTTTTTCTTTTTTGGTGTCCTTTTTCTTTCCCAACTGCTCTCCTATTCCTTACTCAGCTGGTCACCATCCCAACTAACACCATGGCCACGGTCAGCTGCTCCGACACGTGTTTCATGTAGCTCTTGAAGAAAATAGGCCCCCTCCCCACTTCTGGCAACTCGCCCTCTCTATAACAGAAAGAATACGCTCCTGCAGGTTCTTTGCCAGGTGTCTCCTTTTGGTTGCTTCTTCAAAAGCACTATTGTGATTCCTTACCAGTCAATCAGGAGACAGCATGTGGCACCTTGAGAGCCTTCCACCTGCAAAGATAAGCTGTAGGAAAAATGAGTTATAATGAATCCCAAACGGGGGTCTACAAATATGCCCCTCTTCGGTAGAGTTCACGTGTGTAAGGAATATGAACACCGGAATGAAAAGAAACTGTGAATAGTGTGTGGAATGAAGTGAACTCTACCGAACAACAGAGGAGACCCCCAATGGGACACTAGTGAAACACGAACTCACTCAGGCCAATAGACGGACGCAAAGGCTCTAATCCTAAGAGAAAAGAGTGATGTCTCAAAGCGCCTCTGAAGCTACACTAAGGACCTAGGCTCACTCTAAGACGTCTCTAAAAATGACCCAAAGATCAATGTCAAAGATGAGTAACGGTCCAACCACCTTGAAGTACGAGAAAGAACGTGTCCAAAGGAGACTCCCTATGTGACCTACATGAGAATGGTAGGTGTAGAATGCCTAACTACATGACAGAAATACTTTTCGTGATCTCAAAAGACCGTGTCATGTGTAGTGAAAGGGGAAATCTAGAAGAGCATGATGAATAAGCAATAAGCACCAGAGTAGCCAGGTGAGGAAAGTGACTCTAAATGCCTAAAATGGATTATACATGGTGACCCAAAAATGCCTGGATGAGTATGCACAATGGCTTTGAATGCCAAAACTGAATATGTGACTCTGAATGTCATACTAAACAAAGACCCTGGACGTCGAATTGAACTGATAAGATGAATGACCGATCGATATGGGTGCGGTCCCGACTCAAGCTAAACACAAACTGATAGGAAAATGACCGATCGATATAGGTGCGGCCTTGAGAACACAAACTGACACAGAAAATGATCGATCGATATAGGTGCAGTCCCAGAAACTGAACTGACATGACAAGAAAATGGCCGATCGATATAGATGCGGCCCCAACTCAAACTCAAACTGATAGAATGATGACCGATCGATATAGGTGCGGTCCCAAAAACTGAACTGACATGACAAGGAAATGACCGATCGATATAGGTGTGGCCCCGACTCAAATTCAAACTGATAGGATGATGACCGATCGATATAGGTGCGGTCCCAGAAACTGAACTGACATGACAAGGAGATGGCCGATCGATATAGGTGCGACCTCGAACTCTAACTGACAAGACAATGACCGATCGATATAGGTGCGGTCCTAGAAACTAAACTGACATGACAAAGAGATGGCCGATCGATATAGGTACGGCCCCGACTCAAACTGACACGATGAATGACCGATCGATATAGGTGCGATCCCAGAAACTGAACTGACATGACAAGGAAATGGCCGATCGATATAGGTGCGACCCCGACTCAAATTCAAACTGATAAGATGATGATCGATTGATATAGGTGCGGTCCCAGAAACTGAACTGACATGACAAGGAAATGGTCGATCGATATAGGTGCGGTCCCGACTCAAACTGAACTAACATGACAAGGAGATGGCCGATCGATATAGGTGTGGTCCCAGAAACTAAACTGACATGACAAGGAAATGACCGATCGATATAGGTGCGACCTCGACTCAAACTCAAACTGATAGGATGATGACCGATCGATATGGGTGCAGTCCCAAAAACTGAACTGACATGATAAGGAAATGACCGATCGATATAGGTGCGGCCCCGACTCAAACTCAAACCGATAAGATGATGACCGATCGATATATGTACGGTCCCAAAAACTGAACTGACATGACAAGGAAATGGTCTATCGATATAGGTGCGACCCCGACTCAAACTCAAACTCATACTGACATGAAGATGGTCGATCGATATAGGTGCGGCCCCGACTCAAACTCAAACTGATAAGATGATGACCGATCGATATAGGTGCGGTCCCGACTCGAACTGAACATGAAAGTGATAAGAACATGGCCGATCGATATAGGTGCGGCCCCGACTCCAAAAACTCAAACTGACACGACGAATGACCATCAATATAGGTGCGCTCCTGACTCAAAAACTCAAACTGATAGGATGACGACCGATCGATATGGGTGCGGTCCCAGAAATTGAACTGACATGACAAGGAGATGATCGATCGATATAGGTGCGGCCCCAACTCAAACTCAAACTGATAAGATGATGACCGATCGATATAGGTGCGGTCTCGACTCGAAAACCCAAACTGATAGGAAGATGGTCGATTGATATAGGTACGGCCCCGACTCAGACTGACACGATGAATGACCGATTGATGTAGGTGCGGTCCCGACTCGAAAACTCAAATTGATAAGAAGATGACTGATCGATATAGGTGCGGCCCCGATTCAGACTGACAGACGAATGACCGATCGATATAGGTGCGGTCCCGACTCGAAAACTCAAACTGATAAGAAGATGACCGATCGATATAGGTGCGACCCCGAACTCTAACTGACACGACGAATGACCGATTGATATAGGTGCGGTCCCGACTCAAACTCAAATTGATAAGAAGATGGCCGATCGATATAGGTGCGACCCCGACTCGAAGTGAACTGAAACTGACAGGATAAATGACCGATCGATATAGGTACGGTCCCGACACAAAGTGAAACTGATATGACAAGGAGATGGTCGATCGATATAGGTGCGGCCCCGACTCGAACTCAAACTGATAAGATGATGACCGATGGATTTAGGTGCTGTCCCAGAAACATAAACTGACATGACAAGGAGATGGCCGATCGATATAGGTGTGGTCCTAGAAACTGAACTGACATGACAAGGAAATGGCCGATCGATATAGGTGCGGCCCCGACTCAAACTCAAACTGATAAGATGATGACCGATCGATATAGGTGCGATCCCAGAAACCGAACTGACATGACAAGGAAATGACTGATTGATATAGGTGCGACCCCGACTCAAACTCAAACTCATACTGACATGAAGATGGCCGATCAATATAGGTGCGGTCCCGACACAAAGACCCAAACTGATAGGAAGATGGTCGATCAATATAGGTGCGGCCCCGACTCAGACTGACACGACGAATGACCGATTGATATAGGTGCGGTCCCGACTCGAAAACTCAAACTGATAAAAAGATAACCGATCGATATAGGTGCAGCCTCGACTCAGACTGACACGACAAATGACCGATCGATATAGGTGCGGTCCTAACTCAAACTAAACTCGAACTGACAAGATGATGAATGACCTGACCAAGTGACCCAAAACCGAAGGATGACTCAGATAATGATGCAACAAACTCGGCTAAAGGGGATATGCCCCAGTATGACAACTCATGAGGATTGACAACTAGGTTGAAAGTGAATGAAACCTATGGAAGGTCTAGATGATCCTAGGGAAGGGGGATATGCCCCAGTATGTGACTCACAGGGGTCAACAACTAGAACGAAAAGTGAATGAAACCTATGGAAGGTCTAGATGATCTTAGGGAAGGGGGTATGCCCCAGCATGTGACTCACAGGGGTCAACAACTAGATCGAAAAAGTGAATGAAACTTATGAAAGGTCCGGTGTCCTCAGGGAAGGGGGGGGGGGGGGGGGGGGAATGCCCCAGTATGCGACTCAAGGGATCGACAACTAGATAAAAAAGGTGAACGAAACCTGTGGAAGGTCTGATGCCCTCGGAGAAGGGGGTATGCCCTAGTATGCAATGAGGACAACATGAAACAATCCAATAATCTCCATATCATCTGGTAGATGTTCCAATGTAAAGAACCAATCTGATCTCTCTCCACACAAATGGATATGCCCCAGTGTACAGGATCTGATAGGGTGACTATGCTCCAATGAAAAATACTCTCCATGCCGGCTATGCCCCAGTATAAACCATCTGAGGTAGCTATGCTCCAAGATAAATCAAAGTCCAATGCCAATGAGATGGTTATGCCTCAGTATGTGTCCTCAGAACAAGGTCAATGTCGTCCCTCAATGCATGCACAATCTCTAAAGCAACCATGTCTCAAAATAAACCATCATCTCGAAAAATCAACTATCGATGAGAAGAGCGTGTCCCAATGTAGAATATCAAGTAGAGTGACTGTATCTCCAATAAAAACGCCCTCTGAAATGGCTATGCCCCAGTGTAGGGTCGTCCCACAACTCCTAATCCATCATAATCCAAGTGAAGAAACAAACTGACTATGCCTCAGTGCAAGGCATCATCCCGAAAGAAAACGTCATCGATGAGCGGGATATGCCCCAGTGTATATAACGTCGCCTCTGAAGATCCATCACTGATAAGAGGGGTATGCACCAATGTAATCCATCACCTCGACTCCTCATCCATCATGCATCGAGAAATAACCTCCAACTAATCTCAAGTATTGCCCACGTGTGAGCCGTCAAGCACAATGTGTGAAGTAATGGCCTCAAGGTGGTCTTCAGACACGAGACGTAACGTAGGTTAAGGTAATAGGGTGAAAGAAATGAAAGGAAACTAGGCTCAAAGATCTCAATGATATAATCCCCATACCCCTCGTGCATGAGATGCAATGCATAGAAAATGTCATGAGTCCCGGACCTAGGGGTCTCAACACGAAAAGTGACAATAAAATGAATGGACACATCAAATAAACAAGTATGATGTGTGTGTACCAAACCCAAGCCAAACATCAAGCAGAATGAGAAAAGAGTGAGAACAGATGAGGTAGGGTGAAACGGAGGAATAAAATAAAGATAGAAAAAGACGAAGAGATAGAAAAGTGAGTGATGGTCAACTCGCATCAAAGCATGGAAAATAGTCACATCAAAAATAGATGGAATGATGGATAGAGCAAGGATCCAGAGATACTAAAGAAAAGTCTCTCGCATCTCTCACAAAAATCGAATGGGCGACTCATACTCTCACCCAAAATATACATCAAGATGAATCTCAGAAAGAAGCTCTTATACGAACTTCCTCTAAGACATGAACTCAATGAAACAACCTGGCACGTCTATACACATGCCCGATGAAGAATGATATAATGAATAATGCGTTTTTTTTTTTTTTTGCGCATACCCTGATCAATAATGAATGATCTCCTATGAAATACATAGCCAAACGAATAAAAACACCCCATGTACTGATGTAACATGAATCATCTCTAACAAGACAACCTCTCAAAATGAGATCTCTGGACCACTGCTCATAAGGCAAGCGGGGGAGCAACGTGACAATCCTCCATGCAGTGACGCGTGAAAAATCATCACTCAAGGTGAAACACGGATAATGTTGAGTAAGCAATGATGAAAGAAAAGACAGAGAACGAATATCACAAGTGGTGATATGTGATATCGGAAAATAGTGATGAAATGATGTCCAAGTGAAAAATATCACAATGAAGAGTGAAGAATGATGTCTGAATATCTATGTCCGGTCTAGAACTCATTACGTATCCAATCATAGCATGCAAGCACTACAGGATCCCCAACCTGGTGTAATAAGTAAATGAGGTGATGAAAGAAAAAACTATGTGCTCATGCGAGGCTCAAAGGGCTAGCAACAGGTAACTCTATATGTAAGGGTGATAGGGTAAATAGGCTCATGAAATGATGGACACCCATCCTTTGACCACAACCTCAAACATCGTGCTTTCAAGATCTCACATGGTCAAAACTGAAGACTGGCATCCATCCAACAAAGTCATGGCAACTCCTCTAAAATCGTGTGAAAGCCCCCACTGATGCTCTATGATAACCATCAATGTCCTCTGAAAATCAACTCACTCTATCATCACAAGCCACTCACTATCGTCTCATAAAATCACCATCTCTAATCATCCCGACTCTCTGAAGTCATGCGCAATGGCTCAAATCTGGATGCTCCACGATAACTCCTCTATCTCAACAATATCGTCAAGTAGTCAAAATACTCTCCTCTCCTCCTCTCGTTTCTTCTGGTGTCTCCTCTCCTCCTTTCGTTCTCTCTCTCAGCCATTTTTCTTCCTCCCTCAACCGTTCTTTTTCTTTTTTGGTGTCCTTTTTCTTTCCCAACTGCTTTCATATTCCTTACTTAGCTGGTCACCATCCCAACTAATGCCATGGCCACGGTCAGCTGCTCCGGCACGTGTTTCATGTAGCTCTTGAAGAAAATAGGCCCTCCCACTTTTGGCAACTGGCCCTCTCTATAACAGAAAGAATACACTCCTGTAGGTTCCTTACCAGGTGTCTCCTTTTGGTTGCTTCTTCAAAAGCACTATTGTGATTCCTTACCAGTCAATCAGGAGACAGCATGTGGCACCTTGAGAGCCTTCCACCTGCAAAGATGAGCTGTAGGAAAAATGAGGTATAATGAATCCCAAACGGGGGTCTACAATAGTACTCCATTAAATTACTTGTAAAGGGTATCTCAAATTAGTTTATTAATTTTAATCATATCTTAGATTTATTAAATTAAATTAATTATTTTTTTATTAACCTTGTCAAAAGTAATAATTGTACAAAGTCATTGAAAAGTGAGTTTATTGGGTGATCATGGCTTTTCAAGATTTTTGGTAAGTTACAAAAGTTAATACAATGATAATTAATAATAATAGGAAAAAAAATAATAAAGAGTGAAGTAAAGAAAATGAAAAGAACAATTTTAATGTTGTTGAGGATAGCAATGAGATGGGTTTTAGACTAATCACCCGAAAAGTTAGGATGGTATGAGAATTTCGCATATCCATCTTGGCTTCTCCTACCCCTATTCAATTTTTTTTTTCAAAATTCTAATTACATAAACATAAATACATTTTATAAATAATAAATATTATAATTTATTTTTACAAGAAATTATTAATTTCATTTTATGTGTTAAAAAGGTAAAATAAAAAATAAATTAAAATAATTTTTATTTAATTATATATATAAACAAGTGGGATATAATAAAACAATACTTGATCTTGTCTTGAACTTGACCTATATTTAAAAAATAAAAAAAAATCTAATTTAGATCATCTTTGATTATGTTCTAGAGATCTAGTTCAATGTCTCCATTTATGGGTTGACATTCACCATAACCTTGTTATGTCATATGTATTCAACCTTATCGATGCATTACTTTCCTGATGGTGCCCAATGTTTCGACACTCTAATTGACCAAGTGTGAGGTTGTTGCTCATCTAATCTCTTACTCATTTATATTCTATTGATTGATGTTGCCAATGGGTTTTAGGCACATTTAGGAAAAATACATTCTATCCTACTTCTCATCAACCCAAATTTGTTGTTTATTCTTCATTGGAAGGAGAAGGGGCATAGATATAGGTCGATGTATACTTGATGTTATGAGATCCTATATTAGTGTTACCCATATCAGCAATCTATTATTTCTCATTATCGTTTCTCAGATTCTCTAGCAAGGTCTTGAGTTGCAGCATGAGCTCCTTGTCTTTCGTTAGCCTACGCATGCCTTTTGATCGGACCTCCTGGTCCCAGCATGTGAGCCAATTACCTAGCCAAAGATAGAAAGGGATGGGGAGGATGAGATCTAAGCACTAGTTGAGCAAGATGCTAATGAGATTGAACTTACTCGAAGCCACAAACGTGCTTCTCCTGTGCCTCTACTTGCTCCAACTCCCATTGCATACTTGCTCCAAGCCTTCTATTGATCTTTCAACTTATCTAAGCACCTCATAATCAAGGTTTGAAAATTTGGGAAATTTTGCTTAGATTTTTTGCCAAAACGAAATTAGACACTGATTATTGGTTGGGTGAATCACTAAAAAATCGATATTTTGGGAAAATCGTGAAACTTCGCTGAAAAAATCACTGTTTTTTTTTCTTTTCAAAAAAGCTTTTTTTTTTTTTTTTAAAAATATATATATGTGTGTGTATGTGTGTTTTTTAATTATTGTTTTTTCCAATTTATCTTTTATTGTAAATTTATATCACTCTTTTATTTTATATTATTATTTTATTTTTAATTATTTGTATATTTATCTCATTAATCTTATTTTATCAATGATGCCAATGGGGGTATTAAATAAATAAAACAGTGCCTATTTAATATAAATGTGTTTGACTTATAAGTAGGGATGGGGGTTTCTATTAAAAGGAAAGCTAAGTCTTGTACTTGTTAGAAACATTTTACTACTTAAACGTCACAGGGCATAATCCACATTTAATTCTTCTGGATGTCTAGGTGCATATAAATATAAATATCCTAGACTTCACTGTTATGGGTTTGAAATCATGGGTCATATTGAATTTGTTTCTTTTTTGTTTTTAAAAAAAAAATGCTTCTACACAATAGTTTCTATTTTGATAATTATTGTCTGTCTAACTTTGTCAGGGAAACTATGAAACTGACAGAGGTATCTGCAAGTGATAAGCTAGAAAGTTTTCGAGCATCAAAAGAGGTACTTGTGGACCCCGCATTTCGGCTCATGCGTTTCCCACTCGATGGCGAAACTCGATTTTTATTTTGAAAAATGATTTTATTGAATTAAGAAAATGACTTCGAGTCGCCACTTATTTTTGTTTTATTTTTAAAAGGATAAACAAAATAAGAAAGAAAAACCCTAAGTGTGACTCCTTATTTTTGGAAAAGGCGGTCTACGAAAAACCGGATCGGGTTCGGGGGTCAGGTTACTTATCGTGAAGGTACGGTAAAGACCGTAACACCCCTTTAAGTCCCTAAAGTCAGGTCTCTACTAATTAAATGAAGCTGGCGTGACAATTGACGAGTAAATAAATGAATATCCTGAATGATCATGCACACATAAAAGGCGGGACATGCATAGACAACGATTAGAGGAAAATGGATACATACTTGGGCCATGAGCCACCATGCGCTATCAATAGAGAGGGTTAGTGCACAATTTAGGAATAATCACATGTATGTTAGAGAGTAGGGTAAATCAATCATGTATGATAATCAAAGCAATCAATCAATCAATCAATCATAAAGTCACATATGTCGGGCTCCCACCAAAACCCATTCATTTTGCATGAATTAATATCACAGATTCCATTATTCCGGAATTATGAAAAAAACATTCATGCCTATTAAAATCAAGAGGAGCAGAAGATCGTTTGAAAACCAGAGCGGAATTAAAACTATTTGAGAGAAAATTGGACTTTTGAAATTTAATTGAAAAATTGGAATCTCGAAGATCACTAGAAAATTGGAGTTTTAGAGTTTATTTGAAGATCAGACTCTTAGAGGTTGAATGTGAGAATGTGAATTTTTAGAAAACTGAATTTGAAAAAGGTTGTGTGAAACCAAGGTTTGGTTAATCTTGATTTTGATGATAACAAAACAAGGTTTATAATTAATGATCATATTTCAAGTGTGATTAGGCAAGACAACTTCCAAAGTGGCAATCCAAAGACAAATCAAGCCAAGGAGAAATCATGAAGAAGAAGACCCCCTCAAAGAGAAGTGCTTTTCAAGACCCAAGCTTCATAAGATCTCCTTGTAAGGTTGTTGGTGCACTAAGTTTTTTCATGCATTACATTCTTTACTTATGCACCAAAATTATCCAAGAATTAATTCATTTTAAATCCTTTTAAAATTGGATGATTTCATGTTTTCAATTAAAACCTTGTGTCAAATATTTTCCAAACTTGTTTTAAAGGTTTTAAATTGAAAAAGTTGGGTGTTGAGCCAAAAATGGCTCAACCGGTTGAACCAGATGAACAGTAACCGGTTGACCCTCAGCTCAACCGGTTGAGGGTATGAACAGTAACCGGTCGACCGTTCGAAAAATGCAAAAATTTTCTCTTTCTTCCAGAACGGTTGTTCAACCGGTCAAGGTTGAACCTCGTCCGGTCGAGGTCCGGTCGAGGCCCGGTCGAGGCCCGATCGAGGCCCAACGGTCACCTGCCAAGCATTAAATGCTAACGGCTAGTCAACCGGTCGACCCCCAGCTCGACCGGTCGAACCCCAAACGGCTAGTTTGGCTTTTTTCTTCTATAAAAAGGCTCCAATCTTCATTGTTTCAAGAGCTTAACCTTCCTAAATCATTCTTGAGTATATTTGAGCCTTAGAAGAGTATTTTTGAGTGCACCATTATTCCAAAACTTGCATATCTTTAGTGCACCATTCAATCCTAGTTTTTCTTGTATCTTTGAGCCTAAAGTTCTATTACTAGGATTTTGAGAGATTTTTATTTGTATATCTTTGTGAGGAAGTTTTCCAAGAGTGTGGTATCTCTTGAGAAATGTAAAGGGTGCTTGGAGCCAAAAATCCAAGAGGGTGGATTGGAACCATAATCCAATTGTATTGCTTGAAGGCTTGGTTTGGAAGCCTTGAATTAGTGGAACCTCAAGCTTGAGATTGAAGCTAGAGGAGAGTGGATGTAGGCCGGGTTGCGCCGAACCACTATAAATCTTGTGTTTGCATTCTCTCTTCCCTACTCCTTTAATTTATATGCAATTGTTTTTATATTGTTTTCATATATACTTGCATATAATTATCTCTTACATTCACCTAGTTTAAATTTGCAAAAAGAGACCATCACCCTATTCACCCCCCCTCTAGGGTGATTACCATAGGTTGGATTAGCCTCAAATTCCTAACAGGTTGGAATTTTGAAAACTATTTGAGGGTTCGGGATTTTAAAGAAAGATTAAGTTGCAAAAATTGAGACTTTGGGAGTTGAATTTTGAAAGAGATCAGAACCGTAAGTTAATTGAGAAGTAGAAATTATGAAAGTTGATTTATGAAAATTAGAAATCTCGAAAATCATTTGAAGACGGACTTTTTAGAAATGAACAAATAAAATGGTAATAAAAATAATGATGATAACAAATGAGTAACTGAGTAAATACGGTAATCGAAACATTAGGAACTGAAAATTAAGTTCGGAGATAGGACACTTGGAATTTTAGATAGCTAAATTTAGAAATCGGAATTTTGAAAATTTGAACTTTAATTATTGGAATTTGTAAAATAAATTAATGGAATAATAATGCTAATTAACGGAAATAATATTTAAAAGAACAAAATGAATAGTGAAATTTTTTGGATTGAAAATTAAATTAGGACACTAGATTTTTAAAGAATTGGATTTTAATGATCAAAATAATAAATAAATATGGGGTAATAATACTAATTAACGAGAACAGTATTTAAACGAGTAAAAATGAATAGTGGAATTTTTGGGATTAAAAGTTAAATTAGGACATCAGATTTTCGAATAACTAAACTTGAATGATTTGAATTTTTAAATGAAATAATTAAATAAATATTGAATAATAATAATAACTAAATAAACAAGTGTGAAAAATTGGAATTGTGGGAATTGGGGATTAGAATTTGGAATCCGGAACTTGGAGGAATTATTTAAATGGGTACACAATAAACTAGAAACATATATAATAATAAATAAATAAAAAGATAAAACTCATGTCTCATATGCTAACACCTGGACCATAAAGAAGCTTGGGTTTTTTTTTATTGTTACCCCAAGAACATTCCTTTGGCTTGCACGTGGCCATTAACCTTTTGCAACCAATTAAATAATCTTTTCCCTCCACACTCTCCTTCTTCCACAAGAATTATTACGAAATTCCACGGTATTTATTTCTACAGAGATACACTATATATCACCAATTTTCAACATCAAAACTGAAAATATCAACTATGAAAACAACATCTGAACTGAACATGACAAAATCACCCAAAGATGCACACACAACATTCAACGTCAAATGCAAAAATCATATAAACTATCAAGGCAAGAGACGAGCTGAAAGTGATAGAATCACCCACAGATGCCCACACTTCGCAGCCCCCGCAACGTTGAAAACCGGGGAAATTCAAAGACAACCAACGCATATAGAATCATTTTTGCAGTGGAAGGTCGAGTTTCGAGCAAAATTACTTTTGAAGCCTGGAAACTCTGAAAAATCAAAAGCTAAAGCTTCTGCTCATATCCACCATGGAGGCGAGAAAGTGGAGAAGAAGACAGAGCATGCATATATATGTAAAAGAAAACTGTTGGGTCTTGCCTCATTCCACAGATGCCGCTGGGAGGGATTTCAAAAATCAAATGCAATGACGAGTCTACACTCAGGATATCCCAAAACAAGAAGCAAAAATGCACAAGTGGTCTCCAAATATCAAAGGGATCCGCAAATGACTAAAAAAAAAAACAGAGGAAAACAATTCAAAACAGGGGAGAAGCAAAATAAATTAGAATCATACCTGAACCCAGAGAAGTCAGGGTGAGTGGATCCTCAGATCTTTTTCTTTCTCGTTTTTTCCCCCCGGATATCTTCCTTCTTGCAGCCTTGATCCTTTTCTTGCTTATTTAGCTATGGAGTACCCTCTCACCCGGATGCTCTCCGCAACCCTCTGCTCTGGATCCCCCTGCTTGAAGAAAAGCTCCCCCCAGATATCTCCTTTTCCTTTCCTCTGTTTGTGTCTTCCCAGCAAGCCATCCTCCCTGCTGCTACACGTCCCATCTGATGGCTACCCCCATCCTCTCTAGCTGCCCGAGAGCAGCCCACTTGAGAGGCAGTAGAAAACAACAAAAAATAATAATAAAAAAAGCTAAAGCTCCTGGGGTCTACAGTACTTTATAGAAAAGTTTTTGTTATCCTGACAGTCAAAAGTGCCATTTCAACATTACCAGATGGCATTGATAGTTTAAACAAGGGGATTTGTTGATTTTGTTGCTGTACTTTTTTATAATGATCATGATTGTCGATTGTAGACTAGTACTATCTCTTCAATACCACTATGAAGTAACTTAAGACGCCCTTTTTGCTTGAATGATTTTCTAGGAGATGTATTTCTGATAAGTCCTTTCATGTAATTTGTTTTGTCATATTTTTGTTTTTCCTAGATTAGTTTTATTTTTGTTATTCTTCTCTATCTTCTGATAGAACTTTGTATTTCATTAAATAGATAGCACTATGTGTAATATTCTTGATGGCTTCTTTTTGCAGCATTTTAGAGGATTAAGTTTTCCTACTATTTCATCGGTTGGTCCAAATGCAGCTATCATTCATTATTCTCCAGATGCAGAAACATGTTCTGAGTTAGATCCCGATAGCATTTATCTATTTGATTCTGGAGCGCAGGTTTGCCAACTATCTTGAATTGTTTGGGATATAGCCATTAACCAAAGAAGGCAATACAATAAGTCCATTTTTTGTATTAACTTTGTGTTTATGATATTGCTATTCTTTACTGATGATATGGTGTCTTTGAAGTATCAAGATGGAACAACTGATATAACTCGAACTGTTCATTTTGGAAAACCTTCGTCACATGAGAAAGCATGCTATACTGCGGTATGTGGCTCTTGTTGCTTTCTTTTCAGGATATCTTGTATTTATTTGGCATTTGAACACTTCTTAACCTTGTTCATTCAAAACAGAATATGGTTGTTTTCAGTTCTGAAGTACGGAAAAAGTTCCATATTTTTTCAGGGTGTCACTGCAGTCGACTTGGAAATGAGCATATTTCAAAACATTTTGAGATGGAACAGAAGTCCATCCAAAAGTTGGAAATGTGTTCTAATAATTTTTCAGCCCCTTATAGAGCCACTGCTACCACTGCTAGGCCCCTAGGAACACCATTTCTGTTGTCACTGCTTCTGCCATCTTCTGCTTTGATATCCTGTTACAGCCATTGCCACCTTATCCACAATCATTTTACTTACGAGGAAATTGATCAAATTGTTCGCTACCCTTTATATCCTCCTCATTGCTTCTATCACCTCCAATACTATGGCCATACTACCACTGCCCACCTAGAACCTGTTGCTACCTTTTACACAATCTTCCTCCTCTATCAACCTGTGTTGTTGTATCCAGACCTCTCATCTGGAAGCGACTATATGTATCAACACACCTAATACACCTCAAAAATTTCCACTGCATCCCATGTTATCAATTTTGGCACCTTTATTTCCACCATTAGCTCCTCTTACTATAAACAATCATGACATGATCGCAATCACTTCACCACCTTCTCAGCAAGTTTGCACTGCCATCATCTTTTACCACCATATCTAGCACCATTCTATGCTATGACTATCACTACCTGCCTGTCAGCACGTTATGGCTACACCAGTGCAGTTCACTGCGAACTCTAATACTTATCTATCGTGACATTACTTTTCAACTTCGAAATTTCCAGTCTTTCGGTTGGAGATCAAGTATCAATTCCAATATGAACAAAGTAGTGGGATAAAACTTCGTTGAGTTTTCTGAAGTTGCATTTTAGGTGTTTGCAAAGGAAGTAGCCTTATCCCAGAATATAAATTCATATGTATTTTGTTCATATTTCATAAAATGTTCTACTGATTTTTATAATTTTTTTTATTGAATACATTCAAAATGTCTTAATAGATGCTTACCTTTTTAGGCCCTTTGCTTCAAAGTAAGCAAAAAGGTTTTGCTTCATAAAATGTCTTAATAGATGCTTGCTAACAAATTTCTTCTATCTAGGAGTTATGTTGTGGTCTTGAGCATTTTGCTTGATTTGTTGGATTTCATGCAGGTTCTCAAGGGTCATATCAGTCTGGGTAATGCTCGATTTCCTAGTGGAACCGCTGGTATGATGAGCTTTTTCTCTTGTTCATTTAATTTGCTAGTAGCTTATTGGGCTTCTTTAGTTCCAAGGGAGGGGTAAATTTCAGCATAGATCCTCAGGAATCACCAAATCACATAGTTGACCAGCAATTTTCTTTGTTATGTGCCAAATTTGTTGCTTGTAACTTTGTTCTATTTAAAGATACATAGATATGCGCCCATATGATGTTAAATTCACTATTTATTTTTATAAATAATTTTTACAGGACACACACTTGACATTCTTGCTCGTGTCCCATTGTGGAAGGATGGCCTTGATTATCGACATGGAACTGGTCATGGAACTGGATCTTACCTTAATGTTCATGAAGGTAAGCGATGAATGAAGGGTTCTTCCTCTTGTTATTTTATATGTACTTTGATGCGAACTAATATACCTTTTTTTTTTTATTGCACTATATTGAGCAGGACCCCATTTAATTAGTTTCAGAACGCCTGCTCGGCATGTGCCATTACAAGCTTCAATGACTGTAACAGATGGTTGGTATCACAGCTTCATTACCTTAAGTTGGATTTATAGAATAAAATTTTCTTGATACGGTACAGCCTTAGATCCAACCACTTGGGTTGGGTGTAGAAATTCTTTCTTCATTCATCTTCCATGAGGCCATATCCTATGGAAATCCAAGGTGGTGTAAGATTGCAAACTGTCAGGAGTCCTCTTCATGCAGGACCAAGTAGATGTTTGACACTGGCTGTCTACCCAAATCCTTACATGCATTTTTTCAATGCCTGGGTTTTCTAACTTCTTGCTTGTCTACTTGAGTTTTTCCCCTCTATTTTGCTAGTGCATGTTTATACAAAGGTTTTTTGATGAAAGTTTATAGAAATCAATTAATAATTTTACTCGGGAGCTGGATTTGGCTTATTATAATATTCAAATTGAATCCAGAACTTTGGTTATGTTTTGTTGAATGAGTACTAGAGTGTTGAAATAGTGGCATTTGTAATTGAGCACTGAAGTATGTTGGCACCAAATTTTCTGCTTGTTCCTTTCACCTTTTGTGAGAGCCTTAAAATGCTTTTATGATAGAAAAAATGGATTTTATATTGACATTGTGTTTTCCAGAACCTGGTTACTACGAGGATGGGAACTTTGGCATAAGATTGGAGAATGTCCTCGTAATCAAGGAGGCTGAAACAAAATTCAATTTTTGGTGATAAGGGTTGATAAGCCAAAGATAGAGGAAGTGGTTACAGATCCCATGTGATCTTTACTTGATTTCTGTTATGACAGCTATCACTACAACTGTCTTTACTTCTTGTAATAGAGTTTCTTGAACAATATATAAACTCTCTTTCACTCTGGTTTTCTTCTACAGAGAGAACAGAGTTTTGCCTTCTCAAATTCTAACTTGGTATCAGAGCCTCTCGATCAAAGGTGTGAGTATTCTCCTCCCTTTTCTCAGTTTTCCATCTCTTTCCTTAAGATCCAATCATGGCTTCCGCTTCCACTCAATCCTCTTCATCCTCTGACTCGATTGGATCTGGACAAAGCATTACAATGGCATCTCATCCTTCTTATCAGATGCTCAATCATACTCTACCTGTGAAACTTGATCGGACTAATTACATTATGTGGAAATCTCATATTGATAATGTTGTTTTTGCCAATGGATTTGAAGATTTCATAGACGGATCTTCCATCTGTCCAGATAAAGAACTCAGTTTAGGATTGATCAATCCTGCCTTTGTTGCTTGGAGAAGACAAGATCGAACGATCCTCAGCTGGCTCTACTCGTCTCTCACACCAGCGATCATGGCACAAATCATTGGTCACAACTCTTCTCACTCTGCTTGGAATGCATTGGAGAAAACCTTCTCATCTTCCTCCAGAGCCAGAATTATGTAGCTAAGGCTCGAGTTACAGTCAACCAAGAAAGGTTCTCTGTCTATGATCGATTATATCATGAAGGTTAAAGGAGCTGCAGATAGTCTAGCAGCAATTGGAGAACCTGTCTCAGAACAAGACCAGGTTATGAATCTCCTTAGCGGACTTGGATCCGACTATAATGCAGTTGTAACTGCTATTAATATTAGAGATGACAAGATCTCTATTGAAGCTGTTCATAGCATGCTTCTTGTGTTTGAACATCGCCTTGAGCAACAAAGCTCGATTGAACAATTCTCTCCTATATCAGCCAATTATGCCTCTTCATCTAATAGCAGAGGTGGTGGAAGGAGGTATAATGGCGGTCGAGGACAGAATCATACCCCAAACACCAGCAATTATACCTACAGAGGTCGTGGTCGAGGGGGTCGATATGGCCAAAATGGGAGGCACAATTCCAACAGCTCTGAGAAGCCACAATGCCAGTTGTATGGCAAGTTTGGTCATACTGTTCAGATCTGTTATCACAGATTTGATATCTCCTATCAAAGCTCTCAGAGCAGTAATACTTCTCCCTCAAATGCTGGTAATCCAAACTCTATACCTGCTATGGTTGCCTCTTATAATAATCTTGCAGATGACACTTGGTATCTTGACTCTGGAGCCAGTCATCATCTGACTCAGAGTGTGGGCAATCTGACCAATTCTTCACCATACACGGGCACAGATAAGGTGACAATTGGTAATGGTAAGCACCTATCCATTTCCAACACTGGTTCTCATCGTCTACTTTCTGATTCACATTCTTTTCATCTCAAAAAGGTGTTTCATGTCCCCTTTATATCAGCAAACTTGATAAGTGTTGCTAAATTCTGCTCAGACAATAATGCCTTAATTGAGTTTCGGTCTAATAGTTTCTTTGTGAAGGATCTACATACGAAGAAGGTGTTTGCTCAAGGCCAACTTGAGAATGGACTTTACCGATTCCCAGTTTTGAACAGCAAGAAGGTAGCCTTTGTTGGTGCTACTAATTCTTCTACTTTTTACTCTCATAATTCCAGTATCTTTGATAATAAAGTGAAGTTATGGCATCACAGACTAGGCCATGCTTCTACTGACATTGTAACCCAAATTATGCAGAGTTGTAATGTCTCATTTGAAAAGAATAAAAATATTGTTTGCTCCTCTTGTCAGCTTGCTAAAAGTCACAGATTACCTACTCATCTTTCACTTTCTTGTGCTTCCAAACCTTTGGAACTTGTTCACACTGACCTTTGGGGACCTGCCTCAGTCAAGTCTACCTCTGGTGCTAGATATTTCATCTTGTTTCTAGATGACTACTCACGGTACACCTGGTTCTATCCTCTTCAAACAAAAGACCAAGCCCTTCCTGTTTTTAAGAAGTTCAAACTCCAAGTAGAAAATCAATTTGATGCTAAAATCAAATGCCTACAATCTCATAATGGTGGTGAGTTCAGATCTTTCAAGACGTTTCTTCAGAAAACAGGCATTTTTCATCGGTTTTCTTGTCCGTATAACTCAGCTCAGAATGGGAGAGTTGAACGAAAGCATAGGCATGTTGTTGAAACCGGGTTGGCCTTGTTGGCTCATGCCTCCTTACCAATGGAATTCTGGCAATATGCTTTCCAGACAGCTACATTTCTCATCAATAGAATGCCAAGTAAGGTACTCCAAAATAACTCCCCTTATTTCACACTTTTTCAAAAGGTTCCGGATTACAAATCCCTTAGAGTCTTTGGCTGCTTGTGTTACCCATTCATCCGTCCTTACAACAGTCACAAACTTCAATATCGTTCTGTTCAAAGTCTATTTCTTGGTTATAGTCTTCATAACAAAGGGTTTTTGTGTCTTGACTTTCTGACTGGACGAGTTTACATCACTCCTCATGTTGTTTTTGATGAGGGACAATTTCCTCTAGCTAAAACTCACCCTCTCTCCCCAACCAAAGACACTTCAACAGATACTTTAACTCCAGCCATTATAACTTCCTTTCCTTCTCTAACCTTCTGTTCTAATGGCAGCCACACATCTTCACTTTCTTCCTCTCCTTCCACGAGTGAAGCTTCTGATTCTATGAGTAGTCCTACTGTTACCCCTGCCTTTAGTACTTACCCGAAGCTATACATGAGGATCAACCTCCTTCTCCTTCCCCTGCTCCACGCATGACAACAAGGCTAATGCGAGGTATAACCAAGAAGAAGACCATTTTTGATCTCTCTGCTGTAAAGATCTCAGAACCGTATACACTCAAACAAGCTCTCAAGGATCCAAATTGGATTCAAGCTATGGATTTAGAAATTGCTGCTCTTCATCGGAATCAAACTTGGGATCTTGTTGAACAGCCTTCTGAAGTTAATCTAATAGGCTGTAAGTGGGTATACAAGTTGAAACACAAGCCAGATGGGAGCATAGAGAGATATAAAGCCCGACTTGTGGCTAAGGGGTATAACCAAACTCATGGTCTTGATTATTTTGAGACCTTTAGTCCGGTGGTTAAGGCTGCAACCATTCGAATCATACTAACTGTGGCTCTCAGTTTTCAATGGGAAATTAGGCAACTTGATGTTCACAATGCTTTTCTCAATGGTGAGTTAGAAGAGCAAGTCTACATGTCTCAACCTCCTGGCTACTTGGATACTAAATTCCCAACCAAAGTGTGTCGATTGAAGAAGGCTCTATATGGTTTGAAACAAGCACCACGAGCCTGGTTTCAACGACTTAGTTCTGCCCTTATACAGTGGGGATTCAGCAACTCTAGAACTGATAGTTCTATGTTTCTACACTTTAGTGAGTCTACTACTTTGATTGTTCTTGTCTATGTTGATGATATAATCATCACTGGCTGCTCCTCAACACAGATTTCCTCACTCATTGCTAAGCTTGATTCTACTTTTGCTTTGAGAGATTTGGGACAGCTATCATACTTCCTTGGTATAGAGGTCTCTTACCATGAAGGCTCTATGAATTTAAGCCAAACCAAATACGTTTCTGATCTGCTTCATCGAACTGAAATGTTTGATACCAAACCAGCAAAAACACCCGAAACTGTTGGGAAGAATTTGTCCAAGTTTGATTGTGATCCTCTGGACGACGTCACTCAATATCGAAGTGTGGTAGGGGCACTTCAGTATCTAACAATAACAAGGCCTGATATAGCTTTTGACTAAGCATCTTACAAGTTCTCGGTTCTTGTCTCTTAAGTCACAGCTTTGCATAGCTCCAAGACCCTTTCACTTGAGGGGGGATGATAAGCCAAAGATAGAGGAAGTGGTTACAGATCCCACGTGATCTTTACTTGATTTCTGTTATGACAGCTATCACTACAGCTGTCTTTACTTCTTGTAATAGAGTTTCTTGAACAATATATAAACTCTCTTTCACTCTGGTTTTCTTCTACAGAGAGAACAGAGTTTTGCCTTCTCAAATTCTAACTAGGGTTACTTGGCATTTGAACACATAACATGGGTAAGTTTATTTTATATTAATGATATCCTTTTTTGTTTTCTTGTGCGCGGTGTATCTTTGTGGTTTTTTTTTTTTTTTTTCCTTGTAGCAGGTTCCTTTTATTTTTTATTTTGGTTTATTTATACCCATAAATGATTTTACTCAAAAATCTTGAATTTTTAAGCAGTGAAGAAGTTTAAACAGGCTGTGTCTCAGTTGAACCTAGACAAATCAAACATGCAAAAATTGTCAAAGGGAGAAAAGATGAAAAACATTGAATCAGCTGTTTTGTTGTTAATTCATTGTCCCAGCTGTCTGGGAATCTGCAGTTAGTTGACTCCATAATGAGTTGTCCAATTTCTTGGGTCAGGAGGGTTTCTTTTTTCTTTTTCCCCTTTGATTCTTTGTTTTCTTTCACTTTTTGTAGCTCAAATAACTTGAAAGATGCTGCTTTTAATGATCTGTTTCTATTAGCATGTCACCTAAATGCTTTCGGCACAAAAAGCTACAAATTTGACTAAGAGCTTTTCAGCCAAGTATTTTTATCCTAGCTTGATTTGTTCGTCCTACTTGTCTTCTGGCTATGTGGGTTGGGAATGGGTGTTGGCTGGAGCTGGGGAGCCCAAGTTGTCCAGTTTGGAGGCATGTACTCAAGATCATCTTGTTTCTGCACGCAAGTTGTACATGCACGCAAAATATTGGAGTATTTACCGTTTCTATCCATACCCTGTATATTTGTTTAGTAAATATTTGCCTAGTGACAGGAAAACATGTGATGATTATTTTTAATTTCAATTTTAATTTTAATTTTTTTCTAAAGTAATTTTTAAATGGGTATATGTTCAGGCACCATATTTGATATGCATAGTTTTGGACTACTCACCATTTCTATCTATACCACTTGTATATTTGTTTAGCAAATGTTTACTTACTGATATCAGAATATCTACTAACAGATACTAGAATGGAACTAGTTTTGCACCTAATTCTGATTCTCTTTGTTTGGGTGTGCCCAGGCACCATACCAAAAAAAGTTGATTGACCAGTCTTTTAACGCCTGAAGAGATAGAATGGGTGAACTCCTACCATTCCACCTGTAGAGACATTCTGGCCCCATACCTGGATGAGTCAGAGATGGCATGGCTGAAGAGAAGTACTGAACCCCTAAGTGTGTGACTCGCTCCACATGCCCTTCTGTTCTTCCAATAAAATGCATGTTAGTATTGTCCTGGGGTAATTCTGCTTTCTAGTTTAATCAAGCTTATTTATATACACTTGATTTTCTTGTTTATCTGTTTTGGATGCTCATATGAATGAATGGGAGATTGGTAATCCTTTTGGGATTTTGAATCTTTTGGTGAATGAAGTTGATTGTTATGTTCCATGATTCGTTTTTGGGAGACTCTACTTGGGTCCTTGACTCATCCTCTTACTGAAGGACCTAATTGAATGGCCCATTACAATGTGATTTTGTCTGCATGCATCTGCATTCTTTAATCGTTTGTAACAAGATTCAATCTGAACTATTCCCCAAAAAACAATGAAACACTCATCTGCATTCTTTCTTTATATATTATTGTTATTTTTGCAACAAGATTCAATCAGATCTGTTGTCCATGAACGGTCTTTCTAGCCCATTTTGGTGGCACATTGCATGAACAGTTCTCGAGTATGTTTCCATAAATTTACCATTTTTAGAAAAAATAATTTGTATTGATAAGATAAAATTAAGGTTAAATACATTTTACCCCCTCAATTTTTTGTGGGTTTTACATTTTGCCTCCTCACATTCAAGACCTAACATTTTGCCTAACTTATTAAATATCAACACTTTCCCTTCAATTACAAACCCTTCATGAAATTAAAATAGAGATTGATCTTTCTAGGGTTTAAACATTAGTATAAAATTGGGTAAAAGCAATTTTGAATTAACAAGTTTGAAATTTCACAAATCCCTTAAAATATAATAGCTATCAGTTTTGAATTTTTATTCTAAAGAGATGTTTATATGATTATTTGTGATTTTCATATTAACTTATGAAATGCGATGATTTTGAATTTAGGTAATAGATGCTTTTCTTTGTATTTTAGTAATTTTTTATTATATATTTTAGTATTTATTTTTATTTAATAAACTATTTATTGATTTTTTAATAAGTTTAGGCAAATGGTAAAGTCTATAACACGCTCAAGAGAAAAAATATATTCAACCCTGAAATTTTAAAAATTATATTAGAAAAAAAATTGCACTTTCCAATGTATTCAAAAAAATTTGTGTATCATATCGGGAAAATAATAGGAGCATCCTTTGACATATCATCCTTTAAGGTAATTATAAATCGGGGAAATCTGCTATCACACATCACAAAAAAAAAAAAAAAAAAAAAAACCAAAACAGAACCCTTTTCAGATTTCCCCTTATAAATTTACACTAAACTCTCTTGATCGATGATGATATAACAATATAACATGATCACTCGTTGATTGACGTTGACAACCTTGGAAGCACTCCTTGATTTAAACTGACATTGACCAACCCTGAAAGATACCGATTGTTAACTAATGATGTCATTTTTTTTTAAAGAAGACCAGCGACGTTATCGTTAAATTGAAAACAAAATGTTTTTTTTTATTGTACTTTTGTTTTTTCTTGTAATCTTATTCATATATTTCCCAAAACAGACTTTAAATGAAAAAAAAAAAAAAAAAATCTGAATCCTAAAATTTCATTTAAATTTTGTGCACTTTCCGAATCCAGCCAGAGAAAAACTTTAGACGAAATTTTAGGGTTTAGATTTTTTTTTTTCCCCATTTAGTAGAAAAATTTTAAAAGAAATTTTAGGATCTGAAATTTGAGACTTTGTTTTTATTTTTTGTACTTAGGATTTGATTTGGAAATATAGAGTTTCATTTGAAAAGTACAAATGAAAATGATGAAAAACTAAAAAAAAAAAAAACAATAAAATGTAGTGATTCTAATTAGTAAACAATTAAATTTAATCTATTTAATAAAGAATATTCAAGATTAAAGTTGGAAGTAATTTTTATCTAATATGTTGATTTTTTAGCATTTTAAATTATTCCATTATCTTAAGTAAATAACTAAAGAGAAGAAAAATGATGATCCCTAAATAAAAATTGGCTTGCCATCCACAAAATCCACATAAGTTGGCTTACCTCTTTTTTTTTTTTTTTAAGTCCCAAATCTATAATTTTAAATTTTTTTATGAAAAAAAATCTTTATGCATTTCCCAAATCATATTTATGGATCAATTATTTTCACGTGCACTTCACCTAATGGGAGACTAGCTTTTTATTATGAAAATTTTGATTTTTGAAAAATTAGAGTATTTACTTATTTTAGTTTATTAAAAAAATAAATTTAAAAAAAATTGTTTTACACCTTATTTTTTTTTTTAAAAAAAGAAATGTTTAGAGTATGGTATGCGTATTAAAAATAAACAGTAAAAAAATGATCGATAGTAAAAAAAGATTGGTTTAGATATTAAACAGTAAAAAAAGATCGGTAGTAAAAAAAGATTGGTTTAGATATTAAAAATGTTAAAAGGATGATACACATATTAAACTCAAATTTAATAAATTTAAATTTTTTAAAAAATTGATAATTCAATGTGGTATTACATATTTGTTCCTCAAGTTTAAAAAGGATTTTGTTCTTTCTAAGTGCATGCGAGGATGGAGTCCTACGTGAGGGAGGATGTTAAGAGCAAGTTATTTTAATGTTATAAATGCTATATGGATGGTGGATGACCATCACCTAATAAATGTAAAATTACTTTTAATTCTTTTTCCTCCCTTAGTCCCATTTAAAATATTAATGGTAAAATTGTCTTTGTAAGTTAATAAAAAAGATATCTTCTATTTATGAGATAGAGATTCTTGATTAGTAATCTTGCATTGCTTTTATTTTATTTTATAATATATTGTCATAATAACCTTATGGTCATTTTAGTTGTGTTTGGTTCTCGACAA
This sequence comes from Vitis riparia, assembly GCF_004353265.1. Classification (NCBI taxonomy): domain Eukaryota; kingdom Viridiplantae; phylum Streptophyta; class Magnoliopsida; order Vitales; family Vitaceae; genus Vitis; species Vitis riparia. The sequence goes on along the minus strand of NC_048434.1, from coordinate 18,288,129 downwards.
ATAGTAAGAAAGGAAAAAAAAATGTTAAGAAAAATTAGTTTTCTCATGTTTGGTTTTACTATAAAAAAATACGAAAAAAATCAATTATAATTAAAATTAGTTAGAAATTTATATATTTTAAAATTATTTAATTGTAATATATAAAAAAAAAATAAGTGAAATGAATTTGAAGAACCACAAAAAACAATTTGTTAATTTTAAATCTAATTTTTATTTTCCTTTATTTTTCTTTCATTACATTTTTTTTTCTGAATTTTCTTTCCCTTGCATTTTCCCACAAATTTTCCGAGAATCAAGTATAACCTTAGTATTTTAAGAGACTAATTATAAAATTTAATTATTGAGAAAACAAAGGTTATGCTTAGTTAAGAAAAACACCCAAAAGGGAGGGGGGTGAATTGGGTTTTTCAAAACTTTTCAATCACAACAAATTTAAACAAAATATAAGCAAAGTAAAGAGATAGAGTTTAGAGAATTCAGACTCGGGTTTATAGTGGTTCGACACTTCCTTGCCTACGTCCACTCTCCTCAACCTCCTAACTGAGTGAGAGTTCCACTAACTTGAAGCTTCAAGCAAGCTTCCAATCTTCTTACACTTGGATTCCGGTTCCAATGGGCTCTTACACAACCTCTTCAAGATTCAACCCTCTTGAAGGCTTTAACACTCAGATTGTTACGAGATATAATCACTCAACCTAACTTAAGGATGACTCAAATACAAGACAAAGCTAGGATGACAAACAAGAGTGCACTAAAGGATATGCAAGTGGTGATTTAATGCACTATGAAAGAAATGAGAGCTTTTTGATCAAGAACAAGTAGGTAGGCTTTGAATGCAAGTGTTCTCTTGTCAATAAATGAAGTGGAGCTCTCAATTTATAGGTTTCTAAGCTCGGGAGTAAAAAACAGCAAAAGGTAACCTCATCCGGTCGAGCTAGGGGTCGACCGGTTCACTAGCCGTTGGAGCATTTAATGCATAACAGGTTGCCGTTGCCTCAACCGGACCTCGACCGGTAAGAGAAACACCTCAACCGAGAAGAGAAGGCTACTGGGAGAGAGAGAAAATTTTTGACCTCCCTCGATCGAACGACCACAATCGGTCGACCGGTTCCTCAACCGGTTGACCGGTTGGCCATAGCCTCGACCGATTGAGCCTTTTTGGCCCCGAAAACCTATATTTTTTTTTATTCCTTTCTTTTCTAAAACTTAGGCAAGGTATTTAGGTAAATTATTAAGTCAACTATAAAACATTTTGCCTAAGGTGCATTAGTTAAAAACTCGGGTTTTAATGAAATCGACGTTTTGAAGAATGAACCGAGTTTTCAAAGATGCATGAAACGTGTGAAAATCCTAAGTGCACTCATGCATTCATCTTACATTAGTTTCCTATGATCACAAGTCTTCCAAGCGTCTCGATCTTTTATCCATTTGGTCATTTGATGAATTTTTGAGTTTATACCTGAGATTCTTAAACATTTAAACCAATTAGTCACTTAATCATGGTTTGTTATCATCAAAACCCGATTAGGAGAACCCTTGGGCTAACAATCTCCCTCTTTTTTATGATGACAAACCTGGTTATCTAGGAGAAAAAAAATCTCCCCCTCAAACCAATCATGGATCAATCAAACGAGTTTTAATAGGAAGCAATGTAAAACACGAAAAATGAACAATGGATAAAAATATCATATCATATATATATAGAAACCTCACATGTACAATAAGATAGATATGACAATGATAACAATGACATGCATGAAGGTCTCCTAGATCCTATAAATTTCTCCCCCTTTGGCAACATAAAAAAGAAACGAAGGGGGATGTCCAGATAGTCTCAAGGCTGGGGGGGTGGAGGAGGAAACACAGAGCGGAGATATGCCACCATCTCCTCATGCTGACTCTCCTGACGGCTCTCAATACGATCAATGCGCTATTGGAGATGGTTGAAGGTAGCCTGCTGCTGATCCATATGCTCCTCTATGTGCTCAAATCGCTGCTGGAAGTGATTAAACCGAGAAGTGACTCCAGTCTGATACTGATCTAGGTGATCCTCCATAGAGTAGAAGCGAGAGTCATGGACTAAGGCAAGCTCCTCCATACGAGTCCCAAGAGAGCTGATCTGAGTGGAGACATCCATCCAATGCGCATAATCAGGAACGTGAGGTGCCTGAGATGGTAGCTTGGTAAATGATGGTTGAGATGAAGGGCCTGCTATGAAAGACGACTCAGTCATCATAGGCTTTGAGAAGGTAGCCTCAACATGAATGCCCTTTGACTGAGGTGGAGGCGGAATGTCAAGATCGGGCCCTCTCTGCTCAAAGTCCCTCTGAGGATCCAACCCATCCTCTATCTCTCTGATCTCGGCCTCTTTCTCTACTCTAGGATGTATCTGATCCTGTCCCCAGGCCTGTCGCTCGGCTTTCCTAACCCAGGAGCCATCGGGTGCCTTCTCGAACTTCATGTGCCCCAAAGACTGCTCATCATACGTGTCATAGCTGGTGGGGGCCTCGAAATTCGTCTATCTACTCAAGTCGACCTCAGCATCCTTGAAAACTCGGGTAAGGAAGCGGTCGTAGGGGAGTACTCGGGTCGTGCTCTCAACGCAGGAGATCATATGCATCATCATCAGGTATCCCACGTGAATCCATCTCCCTGTGAGGATCGAGTCCACAATAAAAGCCTCGAGGTAGGAGACCTCGTCTCGATGTCCTCCACGTGGCAAGAGAATAGAGCAGATCATGTGGTGAAGGACTCGGCTAGTCACGGTTAGGCTGTGAGCCGATGGTTTGCCCATCCCCTAGGGATCGGCGAGTCCGCACAACCTCTGAACAACCTCTCTAAGCTCGAATCCTGACATAGTAGGCCACACCTTGGCCTCATATACTCGGAGTCCAACCGAAGGGATGTCGAGAATGCGACAGATACTCTCGAGACTCAATCTGATCTCAATTCCTCTCACAATGGATAATACGGGTCCTCTAAGCCCGTTGGTCGCCCGAGAATAAAAAGCCCGTACCAGAGTCGGGAAGATCGGCTCAGAAATCGTCACCACTGGTAGCCATCCCATCCGTCTGAATAGCCCCTCAAACTCGAAGTGCTGAAGTTGGGAGAAATTGACATTTCTCCCTAGGACAACTTTCCTCTAGGCAAATTTTTGCTTGTAGCACTGATAGTCTTCATTCGAACTGAAGAGTGTCGTGTCATACCTCGCCTTTCGGCGAGCCTCCGCCTGCTCGGGCTGAGATGGCTCAGCAGGGCGCTTGTCGTGAGCCTTGGAGGTGTCCGTCTCTCTCCTTGGTGCCATATAATGAAATGAAAAGGAGAAGAAAGAGTCCAAAGAGAGAAGGAAATGAAACGAGAAGGAGCAATCACAAACCCGAAGCCCTAGGCGCACGGAGAAGAAGCTGAAATAACCCTGAGGCGTGCGGTGCAGAGAGGAGACGCTCCCAAAAGCTGAAACCCTAGGTTTCAAATCAAAGCCCTAGCTCAAATCCATCCCAAAAACAAGTCCAAGTCTTCTATCAGCCCAAAATCCAACCCAAAATGGCCTCTGGAAGCAAGTATGTGAAGGGGCGGCAAGCTATGGAGGAGAAAATGTGAGAAATGAAGCGCGCGCAAAGGGGGGGGGGTTTTAAATTCCCAGCCCCGACGAACCGGTCAACCGCCTGGTCAACGGTCAAATTTTCCAAATTTTGTTGCATTTTCTTGTCTCGTGATCCTCCTTCTGCCATTTTCAGTTGAAATCCCCAATTTTTTATGTCCAATGCCACATGAATTTTGATTTTTGGTCAAAATTTGACCTCTTTCCTATGATTATTTCTATATGATGCATATGATATGAATTTCACGCAATCATAGGGTATATTCAAGAGTAATATCAACAAGAATTCATTAAGCAATCATTTGATCATAAAGAAATCACCCCTAGTTGTCTTCTAATATCAACAAATTGCTCTTCACTTAGGGGCTTTGTAAAAATATCGGCAAGTTGATCTTTTGTGCTTACGAATTCAAGTGTAATGTCACCCTTTTGTGCATGGTCTCTAAGAAAATGATGTCTTATCTCTATATGCTTAGTTCTAGAGTGTTGTACCGGATTTTTTGAAATGTTTATGGCACTAGTGTTATCACATTTTATAGGAACATGCTCAAAAATCAAATTGAAATCACTAAGTGTTTGTTTCATCCAAAGGATTTGTGCACAACATAAACCGGCTACTATGTATTCGGCTTCCGCCGTAGACAAAGCTACTGAATTTTGCTTCTTACTATGCCATGAAACAAGTAAGTGTCCTAGGAAATGACAAGTGCCACTAGTGTTTTTCCTTTCAACTTTACAATCGGCAAAGTCGGCATCCAAGTATCCAATTAATTCAAAGTTATCACCCTTAGGATACCATAGGCCTATGTCCATAGTCCCTTTTAAATATCTAAAAATTTGTTTTATAGCACTTAAATGAGATTCCTTAGGACAAGATTGAAATCTAGCACACAAGCATACATTATACATGATGTCGGGTCTACTAGCGGTCAAATATAGTAAAGAACCTATCATGCCTCTATACATAGTTGAGTTGACGGGCTTACTTTTCTCATTCATGTCAAGCTTGATGGATGAACTCATTGGAGTCTTCATTGTTTTGGCTTCCTCCATATTGAAACTTTTGAGGAGATCTCTTATATGCTTTGCTTGATTGATGAAGGTTTCTTCCTTTAGTTGCTTGATTTGAAGTCCAAGGAAGAAGTTAAGTTATCCCATCATGCTCATTTCGAACTCACTATGCATGCATTTAGAGAATTATTCACAAAGAGAGACATTAGTAGCTCCAAAAATGATATCATCAACGTATATTTGTACTAAGAGCATGTCATTTTCCTTGGTTTTTATGAAAAGAGTTGTGTCAATTTTTCCCATTTTAAACCCCTTTTTCAAAAGAAATTTACTCAATCTTTCATACCATGCTCTAGGTGTTTGTTTCAAACCATAAAGTGCCTTTTTGAGTCTAAAAACATGATTAGGAAAGTTAAAACTTTGAAAACCGGGTGGTTGTTCAACATATACCTCTTCATTTATAAAGTTGTTTAAGAAAGCGCTTTTCACATCCATTTGATATAAAACAAAGTCTTTAAAACATGCAAAGGCAAGTAACATCCTAATGGCTTCCAATCTAGCTACGGGAGCAAAGATTTCTTCATAATCTATCCATTTTTCTTGATTAAAACCTTGGGCTACCAATCTTGCTTTATTCCTTATAATTATGCCATTTTTATCCATTTTGTTTCTAAAGACCCATCTAGTTCCAATAACACTTTGATTTTGAGGTTTTGGCACTAATTCCCATACTTCATTTCTTTCAAATTGGTTTAACTCTTCTTGCATGACAATCATCCAATTTTCATCAACTAGAGCATCTTTTATATTTTTAGGTTCAATTTGAGAGATAAAGGCAAGATTATTGCAAATATTTCTAAGGGATGATCTAGTTCTTACCCCACTAGATGGATTACCTATAATTTGATCTTGTGGGTGGTTGATGACAAACTTCCAATCTTTAGGGAGGTCTTGGCTTGATTTACCTTGCACTTGTTGAGGAAGAGGTAGTGCCAAAGGTGATTCTTCTTTCTTGGGATCCTCTACAACTTCTTCTTGTTGCCTTCTATCTTCAATTTGTAATTTTCTCATGGAGGTCTCCAAGCCTAAATCATCATCAAAACTCTCTCTTTCTTGGAGAGAATTGTTAGATTCATAAAAAAATAACATGGATGGACTCCTCAACTACCATGGTTCTTTTGTTAAAAACTCTAAAGGCTTTACTTGAAGTTGAGTAACCAAGAAAAATTCCAACATCCGATTTTGCATCAAATTTTCCAAGATTGTCTTTGGTGTTTAATATAAAGCATTTGGACCCAAAGACTTTGAAATAACTAATGTTGGGTTTCCTGTTTTTCCAAAGCTCATAGGGAGTTTTCTTAAGAATAGGCCTTAATAAAATTCTATTTAAAACATAACAAGAAATGTTAACCGCTTCGGCCCAAAAGTATTTTGGTAAATTGTTTTCATTTAGCATGGTTCTAGCCATTTCTTGAAAAGTTCTATTTTTCCTTTCAACTACTCCATTTTGTTAAGGAGTTCTAGGAGCCGAAAAGTTGTGGTTAATACCATGCTCATTGCAATAGTCTTCAAAATCAATATTTTCAAATTCTCTCCCATGATCACTTCTTATATAAGTAATTGTAAAACCTTTTTCATTTTGAACCTTGTTGCAAAACTTTGAAAACTCATAAAAGGCTTCATTCTTTTGACTTAAAAATAAGACCCAAGTGTATCTAGAGAAGTCATCCACAATAACAAAAGCATAAGATTTTCCTCCAAGGCTTGGTGTCCTAGAGGGACCAAATAAATCCATATGCAACAATTCAAGAGGCCTAGTTGTTGAAATGAAATTCTTGTTTTTAAAAGAGTTTTTGATTTGCTTTCCTATTTGACAAGCTTCACAAACTTTGTCTATTTGAAAATTTATTTTGGGAAGGCCTCTAACAAGTTCATCTTTGTTGAGTTGGGAAATGAGGTCCATGTTAACATGTCCCAACCTCCTATGCCACAACCAACTTTGATCATGCATGCTTGAAAAACATCTATCATGGCCATCATATTTTGAAATATTTATTGCATAAACATTATCACATCTATGGCCCATGAAGATGGTTTTATCATTTTGAATATCTTTGATGATGCAATGAGATGCTTCAAAAATCACTTTAAAACCTTTGTCACAAAGTTGACTTATGCTCAAAAGATTATGTTTTAAACCATCAACTAATAAAACACTTTCAATAAGAGAGGATGTGTCATTACCAATGTTGTCTTGACTAATGATCTTCCTTTTGAATTGTCTCCAAAGGTAACGTATCCTCCCTTTCTTTTTGTAAGGAAAGCGAACTTGGATTCATCCCCAGTCATGTGTCTTGAGCATCCACTATCCAAGAACCACTTATCCTTCTTTGATCCCTACAAAATAAAATTTAAGTTAATTTAGGTACCCATATCTTTTTGGGTCCTTGAGGGTTAGTGACCTTGGATTTCTCAACCCAAACCTTTTTAGCTTTAGCATTTGAATTCTTTTGAGAACCATTTCTTAAGGGACATGTACTACTAATGTGTCCTCCTCTTCCACAAAAGTTGCAAGTGGTGGAAGGACTTGCACTTGCGGATTCTTTTACAAAGTAGTTTTTAAAGTACTTTTGATTTTTTGATGATTTGAATCCTAGCCCTTGTTTGTCAAAGACACATTTTTTGCTAGCTAAGATCATTTCAAAAGATTTTTGTCCACAAGAGAAAATTGAAAGAGAGGAGGTCAACTATTCATTTTTCTTTTTCAAAATCTCATTTTCTTTTTCAATATGAGTTTTAGATATTTCAACAATTGAAAATTTTTCTTTCACTTCTTCAAGTTTCTTTTCAAGTTCTTGAATTTTCTTTTTAAGAGAATTATTTTTCAAACAAAGTTTTTCAAAATCCTCATATAATTCTTCAAAAACATCATGCATATCTTCATCACTAAAGTTAGAGTTTACCTCATCTAGATTATCTATTGCCATGAAGCACGTGTTTGCCACTTCCTTATCATTTTCTTCTTCGGAGGATTCTTCACTTTCACTCCAAGTGGCCATCATTGCCTTCTTCATTCTTCTCTTGGCTTCACTCTTGTAGAGAGGACAATCATATTTGATGTGTCCCGGTTTTTTGCACTTGACGCATGTCAAATCTATTTTCTCTTCCCATTTCTCCTTGTCACCATGGGATGAAGAATCATTTTTAAAAGGATCCCTTCTAGAGGTGAATTTCCTTCCTCCAAACCTTTCACCTCTCATGTATTTGTTGAGCTTTCTTGTGATGAGGACTAGATCATTATCTTCATCACTTGGCTTTTCTTCTTCAACATCTTCTTCTTCCTTGGTTGTAGCTTTGAGGGTTATGCTCTTCTTCTTTTTGTCTTCACCCTCTTGTAGCTTCTTTGTCAAATTGATCTCATATGTCATTAATGACCCTATGAGCTCTTCCATAGGTAGCTTAGTCAAGTCTTTTGCTTCTTGAATTGTGGTGACCTTGGTGTGCCACTTTGATGGGAAAGGCCTCAATATCTTCATCACTTTCTCGGATTCCTTGTAGGTTTTTCCCAAAGCTTCAAGACCATTGACAATGTCGGTGAACCTAATAATCATCTCAACAATAGTCTCAGTTTCTTTCATTGAAAATAATTCATAGTTATGAATAAGTAAATTGATTTTTGACTCTTTCACTTGATTAGTTCCTTCATGAGTTATTTCTAGCAACCTCCAAATTTCTTTAGCCGATTTGCATTGACATATTCTATTATATTCATTTCTATCCATAGCACATTGCAAAGTAAAAACGGCTTTAGCATTTAATTAAAAGTTTCTTCTATCAAGCTCATTCCATTCTTGTTTGGGTTTTGGAACCAAAACTCCATCAACTAGTTTAGTGGGAAAAGTTGGGCCATCTTCAATGACATCCCATACATCTAAATCAGTAGATTGCAAATACCAAGTCATTCTAGTTTTCCAATAGGGATAGTCGGTTCCCGTAAAGAATGGAACTCTATGTTTTGAAACATTTTCAGCTTAGGATGAGCTTGGAATAGCCATTTCCTCTTAGACGATTAAGTCTTAAAAAAGAGGTCTAGCTCTGATACCAATTGAGAAAACAAAGACTATGTTTAGTTAAGAAAAACACCCAAAATGGTGGGGGGGGGGGGGGGGGGGTGAATTGGGTTTTTCAAAACTTTTCAATCACAACAAATTTAAACAAAATATAAGCAAAGTAAAGAGATAGAGTTTAGAGAATTCAAACTCGGGTTTATAGTGGTTCAACACTTCCTTGCCTACGTCCACTCTCCTCAACCTTCTAACCGAGTGAGGGTTCCACTAACTTGAAGCTTCAACCAAGCTTTCAATCTTCTTACACTTGGATTCCGGTTCCAATGGGCTCTTACACAACCTCTTCAAGATTTAACCCTCTTGAAGGCTTTAACACTCAAATTGTTACAAGATATAATCACTCAACCTAGTTTAAGGATGGCTCAAATACAAGACAAAGCTAGGATGACAAACAAGAGTGCACTAAAGGATATGCAAGTGGTGATTTAATGCACTATGAAAGAAATGAGAGCTTTTTGATCAAGAACAGGTAGGTAGGCTTTGAATGCAAGTGTTCTCTTGTTAATAAATGAAGTGGAGCTCTCAATTTATAGGTTTCTAAGCTCGAGAGTCAAAAATAGCAAAAGGTAACCTCGTCCGGTCGAGCTAGGGGTCGACCGGTTCACTAGCCGTTGGAGCATTTAATGCATGACAGGTTACCGTTGCCTCAACCGGACCTCGACTGGTCCTCGACCGGACTTCGATCGGTAAGAGAAACACCTCGACCGGGAAGAGAAGGCTACTGGGAGAGAGAGAACATTTTTTACCTCCCTCGACCGGTCCTCGACCAGACGACCACAACCGGTCGACTGGTTCCTTAACCGGTTGACCGGTTGGCCATAGCCTCGACCGGTTGAGCCTTTTTGGCCCCGAAAACCTATTTTTTTTATTCCTTTCTTTTCTAAAACTTAGGCAAGGTTTTTAGGTAAATTATTAAGCCAATTATAAAACATTTTGTCTAAGGTACATTAGTTAAAAACTCAGGTTTTAATGAAATCGACGTTTTGAAGAATGAACCGAGTTTTCAAATATGCATGAAACGTGTGAAAATCCTAAGTGCACTCATGCATTCATCTTACATTAGTTTCCTATGATCACATGTCTTCCAAGCGTCTCGATTTTTTATCCATTTAGTCCTTTGATGAATTTTCGAGTTTATACCTGAGATTCTTAAACATTTAAACCAATTAGTCACTTAACCATGATTTGTTATCATCAAAACCCGATTAGGAGAACCCTTGGGCTAACAATTATCATTATTATGCTTTTACATGTTTTTGATTGTTTTATTTTTAAAATTATCTTTTAATTAATTATAATTTTTTAGAGGTTAGAAGTCTTGTAACTTCACATTTTCTTATTGCTAGAAATTATGTAAAAATATTTTTCCCATAATATGAAGCTATCCATAAAGGAAAAAACTCATATATACTAAGATATTCATAGTTAGAAACTCAAATTATTTTTAAGGTTGTTTATCTTTTTAACTTATCAATTTTCTTAAACACAATTTTGTGAATTTATCAAACATGTACGAAAAGTTCACATATTGTTATAACAATTTTCAAAGTTTTGGATAGAAATGATTTTTTTAAAACAAAAATTCTACAAAGTAATTTCATTCTCAAACTAGTGTGTCATCGTAAAATCATAATTGGTAACTATGGTTTTGAATTTTTCTTAAAATAATCAAAATTATAGTTAGTGATTACAACTTTAAATTTAAACCTAGAATCGTAATGAGGATTATAGTTTTAACTTAAATTTAAAATTGTAGTCAATAACTACGGTTTTGCATTTTCAAATTATAATTGCTAATTATGGTTTTGTGATAAAAATAAATAAAAAATAAAAAAATAAAAAAATAAAAAAAACATTATTTTTACTCAAAACCAAGGATTTAGAAAATATGTGCTGTAGCTGACTTGTTCTCAAATGGGGGTGAGTTGGCATCAATGCCAGCCTATGCGTGGTCCTTAATTCATGAATGATATTTATATATCGTTGCATGTCTCATTTCTACTCCAATAATATCAGACAAATTTTGAAAGCGGCCACTGGTTGAAGACACTTGGCTTTACCCTTGCAAAATGGAAAAGAAGTAAAACATAAGACTTGATGGCCACTGATCTAATTAATTTGCATATGATGTATTCTATAAATAGGCACCCATGTCATTAGATCAGGCTCTTGAACAAAATTAGCTTCTTCACCATAAATGTGAAGTGGACAATTTCATGTCGGTCCATGTCCCTTTCCGGGGGGGATTTTTAACATAAAAGTTTTGAGAAAACAAATTTGACCATATTGGAAGTTGTATATTAAAGAAATAATTTTCATAATTTTTATATCGGTCATATATTGGAATAAAAAATTAAATTTATGTTAAATTTATATTTAAAAAAAAAAACCATTTTATTAAAATTATTTTCTTGTAAAAAATGCACTTACGTTCTAGGGGAAAAAAATTCAAAATATAATTAACCATAAACCTATATATGTTCTTTCAAATTGAATACGTTCTTCCCTTGACGACAGTCAATCTAACAGGCCACAAGTTGGATGGGAAGCATCCCTTCAATGGAGGGCGATGCTCCTTTTTTTTGGCCTTTAGAAACCTATTTTGTAGCTCATTTATGGTGGCAAACCATTGACTTCATCAACAATGGCATCCAATGCAGTGTCCCACGACCCATCCCCAAGAGGTCCCCCAACTAATTAATGACATATACAGTTCTAGGGTCTGCGTAGAAGCCAGAGACTAAGGTTACAGGTAGAGGACATACGCTTTCCTCTTATCATGAGTGTCTCTTTCAAGCATGCGAATTCGATAGATTGAGTTGGAGCCTGCAGGGAGGGTTGCATTTTGTAAGTCAAATCTCTTCAATACCATCACTTTCCCTTTCCACACTTTTTGTAAACTTCTGGACTTCCCCAACCTCATGGGATTTTTTTGCCAAGATATTATTATCTACTCCTTTTCCTCTTTGTTTTTGGCCTTCTAGCATGTAGGCGAAAAAGGAATCGGTGAAAAAACACCTTTTCCCTGACAAGATTTTAAGGCGATTCTTGGGTCTAAATTTTTTATTTTTTTCATATTTATTTTTTATAATAAAGAAAATGAAATATAATTAAAATTAATTAAAATTTTAAATCACTGGATTAGCTTTCTAGGTTGTTTAATAGCATATATAAACAGGCAGAGATATATGATTTAAGGTAATCGCAGAGAACAGCATGACTCGTGTGTAACAAAACGATACCCTTGTCATTAGGATAAATCAAGAAGACCTTTATAGGGCACTTTAGCCACAACCTAGAAAATATAGTTAGGAAACTTAAGAGAAGAACAGATACTTGATTTCTATGGTCCATTAATTAATTAACGTGCTCCTCAACGCACAGTGGTCAGGTGCATCCCTTTGAGTGACGGGGATGGAGGATTGGTGGAGGTTCTGTTATCCAAGGGTTGCTGGGATGATCGGCTCATCATCTGGCAATCCATGACCACATGAGACAGTGAAGTGTAGGAGGAACCACCCTTGCTTAAAGCCTTCTCGGCACTGTATTTCAATTCCTTAACTTTAGCCCTTATTGCATTCCCTTCCGAGTCCTCCATCAGCCTCCTCACCATGGTCGCTATCTCCTCCCTGCCCACCACTCCCTTGGTGGGAAACACATTTGGTCTGATGGCCACACCCAGCTCTTCGGTTAACATGACTGCGTTCATCTTTTGCTCGGCGTAGAGTGGCCATGCAATCATGGGTACCCCATTCACCATACTCTCCAGAGTTGAATTCCACCCGCAATGCGTTATGAATCCTCCAACCGATGGATGCCCCAAAATCTGGGCTTGCGGGGCCCACATGGGTACCACACATCCAACCTTTTTGGTCCGCTCCAAGAACCCATCAGGCAAGTACTCTGCGATGCCATCACGTCCGTCCGCCGATGTGAAAAGAGCCGCCGCTGCATCATCATCCATGGGTGGCCGTATCACCCAGACAAAGTTTTGACGGCTCAGCTCCAAACCCCAAGCCAGCTCGGTAGTTTGCTTAGCTGATAGAGTTCCACCGCTTCCAAACGAAACGTAAATTACTGATTCACTGGGTTGCATGCCCAGCCAGTCCAATACACCGTTCTCAGAATCGGTCGCTTCTATGGGTCTAGTAAGTGGGCCGACCGGATAGACGGGGGCCTTTACTATCTGGCCCAAGAGTTTATCATCGCGCATGGCAGCAAGCGTTGGATGCTCCAGGTTCTCCCACGTGTTCACCAATACTCCATCGGCCATGGTGATCTCAACCGCCATACGCATGTATGCGTGGTACATCTCATTCTTGATGTCCAGAACCGGCTCGAATACATGTTCCACCCATAACGGCTTGCACCCGGGAATTCGAGTGGGTTCTTGGAGATCAGAGCATTTGGTTTCCACCAGCTTATCGAGGACGGGTAAATATGCGGTGAAAGCAAGGAACCATGCGTTTGAAGTAATGTACACGTACTTGAGCATCTCAAACTCATTAGCGATTTTGAAAGCTTCGAGACCAAACATATCGACTATGAGGACGGTTGGAGGAACCTTCATGGCCGAGATTGCAGAGCGGAGCCGTGGAAGGGAGCCGCGTACCATAGACAGCAGCTGTTCAAGGACAGATGCTTCTGGGTCGACTAAGATGGAGTCATTAACCACCGGAAGTGAGACCAAGTTAGGGAGATGAGGATTGGTGGCTTGTTGGAGCAGCAGGGATTGGGCGGGTGAGACTTCAGTTGCCACCACAAAAACGGTGACTTGGAAGCCGTGATGAGTGATAAGGCGCTTTCCAAGCTCGAGAACGGGGATGAGGTGACCCATGCCAGGGCTAGCGAGTAGGGCCGCATGAGGTTTTGTGCCTTCCATGGCTGCAAAAGCTAAGAAGACGAAACTGGTAGGGGAGGAATGGGTTCAATTCAATTAACCTTGAAACTGGTTTGGTTTACATACATTCCTGGGTCTGAAGTGCCATCCTTATATAGAAACTCTTGGGTGAATTTTTATTTTATTTATTTGGATTTATAGCTAATAAAAAAATTCTCAAATCTTTATTTTGGCCACTGGCCAAGTTGTTTGAGGATGCCACACTTGACTCGTCACTCATCAAGCGATGGTCCAGCTGACTAGGGGACTGCTGTTTAGAAAAGCTGACTCTTGGGTCTAGAAATGTATGCTGCATGGGTTCGCTACTTAGTCTTGAAAAGCATTTATTTTCCTTCGATCGTAGTTGGAAGCATTGATACATAAACATACCCTACCTTTATTAAAATATATATTTTCAATAAAACATATTTAAAGAAAGTCAGATAAGGTTCCGTGAGTCCACGAAAATATTCCAAAATAATGTCACAAATAATCATTTAACATTAAATTTAAAATTTTTGATCTGTTAATCTGTTTTCATTTTATGAAAATAAAATATCATTTAAATAAATAAATTATCATGTTAAATAGAAACTAATTAACAGGATGTTATTTATAAAATTTCTTGTATCAGATCCTCAAATTGTAATTCTTCTTAAATATTTCTTGTTCTAATTTTTTTTTTCTCTTCGTATATATACTAGTAAATGCTTAATATGATGAAAATGCCGGGAGTGCCCTCTAGTAAGTAATTAAAAAATAAGTAAATGAAAATATTAAATTCTCATTTAAGTTAATTATTAGCATTGAAAATATTAAATTTTGAATTGGTTTTTAGGTTAGTGATAGTAATTTCAAGAATTGTTTTATTACGACCTGTAATTAAAACCTTAACTAAATGAAAAATTAAATCCTTATTTAAGTTGATTATTAGTATTGAAAAGATTAAATTTTAAAATACCTTTTAAGTTTGTGATGATAACTTCAGAAATAGTTCTATTTCGATAAGTAATTAAAAGCCTAATTAAATGAGAAGATTGAATTCTCATTTAAATTGATTATTAGTATTAATAAATATATTTTTAGAAAAAAAAAACACCTTTTATATATATTGCTTTTATTGGTTTCTGTTTTTGAATTTGTTGGATGATAATATTAATTTTTTTTATAGTTCAACAATGTTTACAATACACATTGATAACATTACCTCTTTTAGTGTGTAGATGAGTTACATATATTATTTTCCACTTATCATTACAATTATACATAATAATTTTTTTAAGCCTTATATATTAAAATCAAAGTTATATTAAAAAGTAGAAATTAAAAAAAAAATAAAAAATAAAATGTAAGTTTTAAAGTAAATAAATTTTTAAATAATTTTATTATATAATAACTTTTTACTTTTTATGTTTTTAAATAATTTTATTATATAATAAAAAATAATTTTATTTAATTTATAAATGCGTCCATAATAGAAAATTTTAAACCACCTTTGACTTTCTGGGCAGCTTGCGTACTGTTTGGAGATATTATCCTACAATTATTAGGTTGTGATGATGCGTTGACCCAGTAGAGGCGATGTGACGCGTGGGTTGAATGGAAATAGATATGGCTTATTACGAGATGAATTAAATTTTTATTTTTATAATAATATTATTTTATTTTATTTTTATTTTTAAATAATTCAAAATATATTAACATTGTGTAGACCCCCTTGTTGGTTGGAGAGGGATGAAGAAATATTGTTTTTTTTTTTAGGGGAGTGGATGAGATTGGAAATGATGGAGAGAACGGGAGCAACTGGGAGATTGGGGCTCTTAATGTGAAATAAAATACTTTTTAAATTTTTAATTAAAATAAATAAATAAATAAATAATTTATTCTCCAAATATTTTTTCCCACCCTTAGTGCATACCTCTTATAATTGATTGGTAAATTAAGTTCAATTAGCATTTGGTGTGCGATGAAGTTCACGCGCTTCACCGTAAACCACATTTGACTTTCTAGGCAGCTTGCGTACTGTTTTGAGATATTATCCTACAATTATTAGGCTGTGATGAGGCGTTGACCCAGTAGAGGCGATGTGACACGTGGGTTGAATGGAAATAGATATGGCTTATTACGAGATGAATTAAATTTTTATTTTTATAATAATATTATTTTATTTTATTTTTATTTTTAAAAAATTCAAAATATATTAACATTGTGTAGACCCCTTGTTGGTTGGAGAGGGATGAAGAAAATATTGTTTTTTTTTAGGGGAGTGGATGAGATTGGAAATGATGGAGAGAACGGGAGCAGCTGGGAGATTGGGGCTCTTAATGTGAAATAAAATACTTTTTAAATTTTTAATTAAAATAAATAAATAAATAAATAATTTATTCTCCAAATATTTTTTTCCCACCCTTAGTGCATACCTCTTATAATTGATTGGTAAATTAAGTTCAATTAGCATTTGGTGTGCGACGAAGTTCACGCGCTTCACCGTAAACCACATTTGACTTTCTGGGCAGCTTGCGTACTGTTTGGAGATATTATCCTACAATTATTAGGCTGTGATGAGGCGTTGACCCAGTAGAGGCGATGTGACGCGTGGGTTGAATGGAAATAGATATGGCTTATTACGAGATGAATTAAATTTTTATTTTTATAATAATATTATTTTATTTTATTTTTATTTTTAAAAAAATCAAAATATATTAACATTGTGTAGACCCCCTTGTTGGTTGGAGAGGGATGAAGAAAATATTGTTTTTTTTTAGGGGAGTGGATGAGATTGGAAATGATGGAGAGAACGGGAGCAGCTGGGAGATTGGGGCTCTTAATGTGAAATAAAATACTTTTTAAATTTTTAATTAAAATAAATAAATAAATAAATAATTTATTCTCCAAATATTTTTTTCCCACCCTTAGTGCATACCTCTTATAATTGATTGGTAAATTAAGTTCAATTAGCATTTGGTGTGCGATGAAGTTCACGCGCTTCACCGTAAACCACCTTTGACTTTCTGGGCAGCTTGCGTACTGTTTGGAGATATTATCCTACAATTATTAGGCTGTGATGAGGCGTTGACCCAGTAGAGGCGATGTGACGCGTGGGTTGAATGGAAATAGATATGGCTTATTACGAGATGAATTAAATTTTTATTTTTATAATAATATTATTTTATTTTATTTTATTTTAAAAAATTCAAAATATATTAACATTGTGTAGACCCCTTGTTGGTTGGAGAGGGATGAAGAAAATATTGTTTTTTTTTAGGGGAGTGGATGAGATTGGAAATGATGGAGAGAACGGGAGCAGCTGGGAGATTGGGGCTCTTAATGTGAAATAAAATACTTTTTAAATTTTAATTAAAATAAATAAATAAATAAATAATTTATTCTCCAAATATTTTTTCCCACCCTTAGTGCATACCTCTTATAATTGATTGGTAAATTAAGTTCAATTAGCATTTGGTGTGCGATGAAGTTCACGCGCTTCACCGTAAACCACCTTTGACTTTCTGGGCAGCTTGCGTACTATTTGGAGATATTATCCTACAATTATTAGGTTGTGATGAGGCGTTGACCCAGTAGAGGCGATGTGACGCGTGGGTTGAATGGAAATAGATATGGCTTATTACGAGATGAATTAAATTTTTATTTTTATAATAATATTATTTTATTTTATTTTTATTTTTAAAAAATTCAAAATATATTAACATTGTGTAGACCCCCTTGTTGGCTGGAGAGGGATGAAGAAAATATTGTTTTTTTTTAGGGGAGTGGATGAGATTGGAAATGATGGAGAGGACGGGAGCAGCTAGGAGATTGGGGGGGGGGGGGGTGGAAGTGGGTGAGATTGGAAATGATGGAGAGGACGGGAGCAGCTGGGAGATTGGAGGGGGGAAAAAGAAAAGGGGTCTTGCTACAGTACCGAAAAGCACTTTTCGGTACCATACCCACTTTTTTGGGCTAATAGGGTAGAGACACATGGCATGCTAAAAAAACAAAACCTCTTCTTCAAGTCACCCAACTGGTTGCCATGGGAAATAATCCCATGCAACACACATTGTTACATTTATTACATTAACCAATTATAAATTTGTTTAATGTAATTATTTTGTTTAGGAAATTTTTTTTATGAAACAGAAAAATAAAGAAAATTTTGAAAAAATAATTACTGTTTATTTATTTTTGTACTATAAAGTGATTAAACCCCACATAAAAATTAAATTTAAAATAAATAAAAAAATTATAAAGAATTTGGTGATATAATTTATAAATTAAGGAAAAGTAAATTTATTTTATTTTAACATCAAATAATTTGTTGACAAAAATTTGACGAATATTTGAAGTGTGAAAAGCAATATAATTGGTTTATGAAGTTAAAAAAAATGGGAAAACTAGAACTAAATTTTATAAAATATATATTAAATTAAAATTAAATTAGTTGTATACTAATTATTAATTGAGAATATATGATTAAATTATTTCTTAGCTTTTCAAAAAAATTGGTTGAAATATTGAAAATACGAAAAAGGTATAATTACTAACAATATGGAAATCCAAACCCCTCACATATTTTTTCGGTAAATTTCCATTTTGAATTTTTCGATCCATTTCACACCCTCAAAATGTACTGAATTTTTGAGTATTTTTTTATTTGGATTTTTCCGGAAATCATTTGACCACCTCCTAAGTATAATGAACTTATTTAAACAATATCCAAGTCATATTAAGTTCCAAAAAAGTTTAAAAACTTCAAACAAGTGGAGAATCTGGAGGGTACAAAGCATATGAGAATTCCTCACATTCTTCGTACCCTTGTGAATTTTTTAGTATTTTTGGATTTGGATTTTTCCGGATATCATTTGATCACTTACCAAGTGTAACAAACTAATTTAAACAACATCCAAGCCATATGATGTCCCAGAAAATTTTAAAAAACTCCAAAGAAGTGGAGAATTGGGAGGGTACGAACAATGTGAGGATTCCTCACATTTTTCGTACCCTTGTGAATTTTTTAGTATTTTTGGATTTGGATTTTTCCGGAAATCATTTCACCACCTCCTAAGTGTAATGAACATATTTAAACAATATCCAAGCCATATGAAGTTCCAAAAAATTTTAAAAACTTCAAACAAGTGGAGAATTGGGAGGGTACGAAGAATGTGAGAATTCCTTACATTTTTCGTACCCTTTTGAAATTTTTAGTATTTTTGGATTTGGATTTTTCCGGATATCATTTGACCACCTTCTATGTGTAACGAACCTATTTAAACAACATCCAAACCATATGATGTCCCAAAAAATTTTCAAAACTCCAAAGAAGTGGAGAATTGGGAGGGTACGAACAATATGAGGATTCCTCACATTCTTCGTACCCTTGTGAATTTTTTAGTATTTTTGGATTTGGATTTTTCCGAAAATCATTTCACCACCTTCTAAGTGTAACGAACCTATTTAAACAACATCCAAACCATATGATGTCCCAAAAAATTTTCAAAACTCCAAAGGAGTGGAGAATTGGGAGGGTACGAACAATGTGAGGATTCCTCACATTCTTCGTACCCTTGTGAATTTTTTAGTATTTTTGGATTTGGATTTTTCCGGAAATCATTTCACCACCTTCTAAGTGTAATGAACCTATTTAAACAATATCCAAGCCATATGAATCCCAAAAAATTTTAAAAACTTCAAACAAGTGGAGAATTGGGAGGGTACGAACAATGTGAGGATTCCTCACATTTTTTGTACCCTTTTGAAATATTTAGTATTTTTGGATTTGGATTTTTCCGGATATCATTTGACCACCTTCTATGTGTAACGAACCTATTTAAACAACATCCAAACCATATGATGTCCCAAAAAAATTTCAAAACTCCAAAGAAGTGGTGAATTGGGAGGGTACGAACAATGTGAGGATTCCTCACATTCTTCGTACCCTTGTGAATTTTTTAGTATTTTTGGATTTGGATTTTTCCGGAAATCATTTCACCACCTTCTAAGTGTAACGAACCTATTTAAACAACATCCAAGCCATATGATGTCCCAAAAAATTTTAAAAACTCCAAAGAAGTGGAGAATTGGGAGAGTACGAACAATGTGAGGATTCCTCACATTCTTCGTACCCTTGTGAATTTTTTAATATTTTTGGATTTGGATTTTTCCGGAAATCATTTCACCACCTCCTAAGTGTAATGAACCTATTTAAACAATATCCAAGCCATATGAAGTCCCAAAAAATTTTAAAAACTTCAAACAAGTGGAGAATTGGGAGGGTACGAACAATGTGAGGATTCCTCACATTTTTCGTACCCTTTTGAAATTTTTAGTATTTTTGGATTTGGATTTTTCCAGATATCATTTGACCACCTTCTATGTGTAACGAACCTATTTAAACAACATCCAAACCATATGATGTCCCAAAAAATTTTCAAAACTCCAAAGAAGTGGAAAATTGGGAGGGTACGAACAATGTGAGTATTCCTCAAATTCTTCGTACCCTTGTGAATTTTTTAGTATTTTTGGATTTGGATTTTTCCGGAAATCATTTCACTACCTTCTAAGTGTAACGAACCTATTTAAACAACATCCAAGCCATATGATGTCCCAAAAAATTTTAAAAACTCCAAAGAAGTGGAGAATTGGGAGAGTACGAACAATGTGAGGATTCCTCACATTCTTCCTACCCTTGTGAATTTTTTAGTATTTTTGGATTTGGATTTTTTCGGAAATCATTTCACCACCTCCTAAGTGTAATGAACCTATTTAAACAATATCCAAACCATATGAAGTTCCAAAAAATTTTAAAAACTTCAAACAAGTGGAGAATTGGGAGGGTACGAAGAATGTGAGAATCCAACATTTTACCACCATACTTCATTAACTAATAAGCGGTCGACCGGTACAGTGCTACCGGTTTCCTATAGTCTGAGCCGGTAGCCACTGCCAATTCTTATGTTGAAGCACCAAAAGGGGCAGTGTGTACCGGTCGTAAAAATAATTTCAACCGCTTCATATGGTGGTCGACCGGTACGCGAATATCTTTCACATGTCATTTATGTTATTGAATTGGTCATTCATACACTCAAATTCTATTACCCAATAATGACATAGATTGGCCAATTATTCGTAGGGAATGAAGCTGCAAGTTTTGAATATAAGAGGAAACAAAATTAAAGAAAAAAAATACATTTTTCTTACCACCAATGCGTTGGCTTTTCATATGTCCTAGCATAACCTTATTCATCAGTCATGAGATGATATCACTCCACCTCATAATGTATAACACACTATTACTTTCACCCATGCGCATTACTTAGCCTAGCGGATATAGGGCAATTGGAAAAAATAATGACACATAGGGGTGATGACGAGACCAAAGATTAAGCGGGTTTTTCGAACTTTCTAGGGCAATATATTTTATCATTACAAATAAAAAATCACAAAGAAAAAAATTATTACAAAGCACCTTTCAAATATATTAGTGTGACTACAAACATGTATGATGAAGCATCGAGTGGTCTGAACCATTGTGTTTCAAGCAATTTAATACTCATCTTCTACGATCTCATCTTCTCATAATAATTAGCACAACTATAATATGCAATATGAATGTTTTCATTAAAATATTTTTGTGTACATATTCTCTTGCATCGATTTAACATACCCTATTGGAATGAATCAATCATCTTCTAGGTAAACACCATGTAGTTGCTTTGAAATTATTTATAACGGTCTATTTTATATAGATATTATCTATATTATATTCAAAATAGATAACATTTAAATTGTATCATGGTGGTCAAGCAATTTGACCAAAAGTGAGGCAAAAAATATTGAATGGTGATGTCGGTGACTTTAAGATGTGATGAGCATTGGAAGTAACTAATGAATTATATAACCTTATGCTACCACCATATGCATCAGTTTTTGTACCTTTGTTGGTTTTTGTTAGTTTCTTTCAATCCCACATAGTCGTTCCAAAATTGACTTGTTTAAAAAATGTTGAACTTATGTTGAATCCTCATTTAAGGGGTTATTGAGATTTGATCATTTTTCTTCAATAGGCCATCAAGTAATTTTTGGATAATCGGAATTAGGAGGTGCAATTTAGGCAAGTTGTCATGACTTAAGCCAACCTTAATTTGGATAAGGTTCGACAATTATTTATAATCTTTGGGTACAATTTGTTATTTCCAAACTTAATTCAGGTGAAATACAAATAAAAATTCGAACAACCCAAACCTAATCCAAATCCAATTTAATATTTTTATAATATTTATAGTTTAAATTATTTTATTTAATAAATTATTTTATTTAATTTTGTAGATGTTACAATAATAATATCAAATTATAATTTTTTTTCCCTTTTTTACAAAGATACATAATTTTTTTTTCGCATTTTAATTATCATCCCAAACTATTTTTAAATTTAGTATAAATATGCAAAAAAAATGTATTTTACACAAAATATAAGTACATATTGAATCATATAGACCCAATTTGCTCAAGTCTAATACAAAGAACCCAAACTCAATCCAACCGTGGAAATTTGAACATCATTATTTTCTAAGATTAATTTTATTCACCTCACTTAAATTAAATAGAGATATAATTAATTACTATTAATTTAATATTTTATCAAGTATTTCCTCTTCCTTTTATCATTTATTAATTTCATTCCGCTCTCATTTTATTCAAAGTAAGTGAAATTTCTCATCTTGTCATGTTAGTCTCCTAAATAGAGTAAATATCATGGAATGCCATGAAAGGGACATGATATTCCATATATACCAAGAATTATAAAAATGAATTTTTAAATAATTATTTTGCACCCAATCAATGGAGGACGCGTGGCTCATTTGATATGTCCAAGTGTGTTTTAAACTTACGAGAAATGAAATCGAAATTCTACGGAGCTTGACTACTTTTTCATCATAATGTACAAGGATGTCGTAATTACTAAATACATAAATGTTCGTGCATTACAAGATCAAAATTTGAAGACTTGAAGTTGGATTAAGAGGTTTTAAATACTTATAATCATTGTGACTCATTTATTTAGTTTGTATGGATAACCTATGAGGATTGAAACCCAAATTGTATAGACCTTGACTTCTTATTCATCACAATGTACGAGGATGTCATGATTACTCAATAGATGATTGTTCGAGCATTACAAGATCACAATTTGAAGACTTGAAGTTGGATTAAGAGGTTTCTAATGCTTATAATATTTAGTTTGTGTAAATGTATTTTAAATATGGATGAGTAAACATTCAGCTATACTCATCCCTATACATACATTTTCAATTATAAAATTCATATCACTTACACCAAACAAATTTTATTCCCTATGCATATACTACCTGATAGAGTTGACCACCATGTTAGTCGAGTGTCATTGCATTGACCATCGTCTTTAACATTATTCCCATTGGATTATCCCTACCTTGTGTGCTACTATTTTTGAACTTCCGTGTAAGGAGGACACAAATTCCACCTTAAGGCCTTCAATTTGACATTTATTATTAACGCACCTTCTCATAAAATATATAACCGCTTGCACGCAACTAAAGGTTGGTTTATATGGATGTTCGTTTACCACAATGATGTCCTTTCAAAGAAAGAGCAATTACATGTAGCAAAATACCAAATGGCCGATCAATACACGAATCTATGGAGGAAACCAAACAAATTACAACTGATATAAGGAAATATGAACCGGTCGACCGGTTATCTTCTACCGGTTGCCTACTTATCTCAATCGGTAGCCACTTCCCCTTTGACAATGCAGCAACCAAAAGGGAAAGTGGCTACCGGTTGAGATAAGTATGCAACCGGTAGAAGATAACTGGTCGACCGGTTCATATACTTCATTTAGTTTTCATTTAGGTATGTGATATGGCGATGGGATCAAGACAAATGACTTCTCTTTGTTACTATTCCCAACATAGATCAAGACATAGGCTTACCCACAGACAAGCTCACATCAAACACCAAACAATAGTAATGTGATCCTTAAAAAACCCAACCTTATCATGTATAGATCTCAAAAGAGTTGCATAATCACGAACCAAGCCCTTAACAGCCAAGGTCTCCACGTTAACTTTTGCTTATGCCTCGCACCCTAATATGACTCTTCATAATAAACTAGGTTCGGCAAGCTCAACATCTATAGAAAACTACATCACTATAGATAATTCATAAAAAACAAACAACTTAACCTTTGAAGTTTGGTCCTTCAAACAGAGGAGCAAGACAAGAAACAAGCACTCAAATAATCATCATTTCTAGTTACCCTTCTCCTTAAAAATAACATCCACTCTTCAAACTCTTTATCTAATAAGAAGCGAAGGTTAAAGGGCATTCCCGTGATTGTAAGACTTCCATCAAATGTTCATATAGTAGTTTATGGAGTTTTAGGGTTCCATAAAAAACTTTTGAGACTGAAAGGAGTAAATATGATTTCAATTTTCACCAGAGTTGCCTTTGAAAGAAAGCATTGTAAGGTTCATTTGGAATGTTGGAATATGAAATAGGAATTTGGAAATTCATTCCATATCTCATTCATTAATCTGCTTAGCATATAACTAGAAATAGGAATAGGAATAAAAAATTCATTATCAAGAAAATTAAAACCCGGTCTTGTAAGAATTTTGATTCTTCTCTTGCACATACGGTATAATGATTCACCTACATGTTCATTCTCATTCTATTCCTATTCCTGCATGCCAAATGGACCCACTCCTGAGCCGTGCTTTAACATAATGTCATGACAACCCTATAATTCTAAGGCTCGATCAAACGGTCAGTTAAATAGTAACAGTTATAATACCTGCACCACCATTGGACCAGCTGCTAGAAGCAGCAGCTGCACGGTTGTCATGGATGCTAAGCTGCTTTCTGAGCTTTGCAAGAAGAGAGGACTGTTTCTGGTTACGCTTCCTCCTTCGTTTCACATTCTGATCCTCCTGAAGTAGTTCTTGAATCCTTGCGGTGCTTTGGGCACTGAGAACCAATGTATAAACAATTGCAGTTTTTTTAATGAAAAAAATTCAAACGGGAAAAGAGAAGATATTGAATAATTAAGGTAGTGTTTAAGTGTCAGCTTCATGATGTGTTAAATGCAAAGACACCATTCATCATGCAACCAATTCATGTAAAAATTCTTTAAGATACCAGTTCACCCCCCCCCCCCCCCCCCCCCCCCCTCTCACAACCTGTCAAGATGATAGAATATATATTTTTCCTTTTTATTCTTTAGATGTTCTTCATGCATGCTGATGGAGAATGGTGTAATTTTTTTCCCATAAAACTCATTCTCTGCTAGAAATGGAGCCAAAATAAATTCCATAACATATATAATTTCTATGTAACAGCTAAAGATACTTCAATATCTTTGTATTGTGCTCATATTCCATCACTAGGGATGCAGAGGCATCAACAGAATTGAAGTGAGTGGTATGTGGAACCCAGGTAGTGAGTTAGTTCCAGGTTAGGGAATTACAGGTGGCGGGAGATTTCTTGGAATTGATTTTATGAGGTGCAATATAACTAAGGTGGAAAAAATGAGAGCAGGATGAATCATTGAAGGATTCTAAATGTGGCTAGTCCTTACTCCTTACTCCCATCTTTATTGCCTAGCAGATGTGCTGCATCCCAGCATAAATGCTGGCCTCCTAGGAGACAATATTTCTAGAGCTGATTAGTTGTTTGGGTAGCAAGAGGGTCTAGGGAGTTCTGAATTGCCTTCTCTCTTATATGTTCTGTTTTAGTTTCCCTAATCTGAGTATTCACCCTCTTTTACATGATTTGTACCCTCTTGGCCACTTCCTCTGAGAGTTTATGCTATCTATAAAAAAATTTACCAACACAAACAACCAAAAGTATTCCGATAGTAAAGCATTCATATTTCCTCTTTTTGATAACATATATATTAAGGTTTTTAGAGAATTGTGTGTTTCCATATGGCAAAGAGTACCAACCTGACAGAACTGTATAACTGATTAAGCATATCTTCCTTGGAAATATCTACTTGGCAAAGGACAACTGCCTGCTCAACCACAACAGGTAATAAAGAATACTAAGAGAACTTCCTTGAATTGTGTGTTTCCATAATGGATTGAAGAAAACAAAATACATGTGTTTTTGACACTCCTCGACCGGTCTCGACCGGACAGGCTCAACCGGTCTCGACCAGACAGGCTCAACCGGTCGACCGGTTTCCTACCCGATTGAGCCGGCTGTCCATAGCCTCGACCGGTTGAGTTTTTTGGCCCCGACAACCTTCCTTTTGAAATTCCTTTCTTTTCTACTACTTAGGAAAGGTCTTTAGGTGAATTAATATGCCACTTTTGAATCAATTTGCCTAAGGTATGTTTGATAACACTCGGGTTTTAAAGAAAATCAAGTTTTAAAGAATAAACCGAGTTTTCTAAGATGCATGAAAAGGTATGAACATCCTAAGTGCACTCATGCTATCATCCTACATTCATTTCCTATGATCTCAAGTCTTCCAAGCGTCTCACTCATGTATCCATTTGGTCATTTGATGAATTTTCGAGTTTATACTT
This sequence comes from Vitis riparia, assembly GCF_004353265.1. Lineage (NCBI taxonomy): Eukaryota > Viridiplantae > Streptophyta > Magnoliopsida > Vitales > Vitaceae > Vitis > Vitis riparia. The sequence goes on along the minus strand of NC_048434.1, from coordinate 18,261,942 downwards.
GAGATTCTTAAACATTTAAAACAATTAGTCACTTAACCATGGTTTGTTATCATCAAAACCCGATTAGGGGCACCCTTGGGCTAATAATCTCCCCCTTTTTTATGATGACAAACCTTGGTTATCTAGGAGAGAAGAAATCTCCCCCTCAATCCAAACATGGATCAATTAAAGCGAAAATTTTAAATGACATGCAAAATTTCAATAGGAGTCAATGTGAATTTTGAAAATATCATATCATATATAATAATATAGCATATACACAACACAAGACTAATGATATGGAAATGTCATGCATGTGTGTGCCCCCTAGATCCTAAAATTTCTCCCCCTTTGGCAACATCATAAAGAAACGAAATGGGGGGTTCTCGAAGATATCAAGGCAGAGGTGGAGGAAACACTGAGCGAAGGTAGGCCATCATCTCCTTATGCTGCTGATCCATACGCTCCTCAAGACGCCCAAGTCTCTGATCGAGATGCTCAAACTGAGAGGTGAAGCCGGTCTAATACTCATCTATGCGATCCTCCATAGAGTGGAAACGAGTATCATTGACGACTGCAAGCTCCTCCATACGAGTCCCGAGAGAACTGATCTAAGCGGAAAAATCCATCTAAGGCGCATGATCAGGTGCGTGAGGTGCCTGAAATGGTATCTCTACGTGAGAAGGCTCAGATGGTCCAGCTGTGTATGCCGGCTCAGATATCATCGGCTCAAGAGGAGGAATGTCACACTCAGGCATGCTCTGCTCAAAGTCCCTCTGAGGGTCTAGCCCACCCTCCATCTCTTGAATCTCGGTCTCCTCCTCATCTCCAGGATGCATCTGTCCTTGCCCCTGGTCCTGTGCCGGTGGTCGCTCAGCTCTCCTGATCCAAGAGCCATCAGGGGCCTTCTCAAACTTCATCCGCCCCAGAGACTGCTCGTCATATGTGTCATACGTGGTTGGGGCCTTGAAATCTGTCTCGCGGTTCAAATCAACCTCGGCATCCTTGAATACTCTCGTGAGGAAGCGACCATAGGAGAGCACGTGGGTCTTGCTCTCACAGCAAGATATCATATGCATCATCATCAGGTACCCGACATGAATCCGTCTTCCTGTCAAAATGGAATCCACTATGAAAGCCTCGAGGTAGGATACCTCGTCTCAATGTCCGCCGCGTGGCAACAGAATGAAGCAAACCATGTGATGCAGGATACGGTTGATCACTGTCAGGCTATGTGCAGAGGGTTTGCCCATCCCCTGGGCATCGGCAAGTCCACACAACCTCTGAATAGCCTCTCTGGGCTCAAATCCCAGCACCATGGGCCACACCTTGGACTCATACACCCTGAGTCCAACTGATGGTATATCGAAAATCCGGAAAATGCTCTCCAGACTCAAGGTGATCTCGACTCCTCTGACAGTGGAAGTGATCGGTCCTCCAACCCCGTAGGTCACTCGTGAGTAGAAAGTGCGAATCAGAGTCGGGAAGATAGGCTCCGAAATAGTCACCACTGGCAGCCATCTCATCCGTCCAAATATCTCCTCAAATCCAAAGTACTTAAGCTGGGAGAAATTGATGCTTTTCCCTGGAACAACTTTCCTTTGGGCGAATTTTTGTTTATATCTCTGGTAGTCTTCGACAGAGCCGAAAAGAGCGGTGTCATACCTCGCCTTTCGGCGAGCCTCAGACTGATCTGGCTGAGATGGCTCAACAGGGCGCTTGCCCTGAGCCCTGGAAGCGGCTGACTCTCTCCTAAGCGCCATCCGAAAGGCTGAGATGAAGGAGACGAGGCTGAAGAGAAGGATGCACACACACCTGAAAGCCCTCAAGCGCGGGAAGACACTGACGTAGGCTCTGACGCGCCAACTGAGGAGGAAATCGCCCAAATGCGAAGCCCTGAGTCCCAAAATCCAAAACCCTAGCCTCCACAATCCAATCTGTACCTCTCAGAAGGCTGTAATGGCGTAAAAAATCCCTTGAGGGCAGCTGGAACGGCACAAGGGTTGAAGAACCAGAAGAAATGGGTGAGAAACTGAGGTGCGGGAAGTGCTTTAAATTCTCACCCCCGACGGACCGGTCGACCGGTTAGTAACCCGGTCGACAGTCAACGCGGTCAATGCATCTATTTTTGTCCATTTCCTTGTCTCGTGATCCTTCCCCTGCCATTTTCAGTTGAAATCCCCAATTTTTGTCTTCACTCACTCTCTTGTAGTTGCTTTGTCAAACTGATTTCATAAGTCATTAATGACCCTAAGAGTTATTTTCCATAGGTAGCTTGGTCAAATCTTTAGCTTCTTGAATAACGGTGACCTTTGTATGCCACTTTGAAGGGAGAGACCTCAATATCTTCATCACCTGTTCGAATTCATTTATGACCCTTCAGGTTAAGTGAAGGGTGAATCTGATTTTAGATACAATTTACCTTTATATTTTAAAATTAAAAAATAAAATGAAAGAGTTTTTTTTTCTTTTTTTCTTCTATTTTCTTTTTATGGACCTCGGTTGAAAGTTGAATCAATGATCACAAAAATTATCAAATATTATGGTATTAGAATTTAAGCAAGACCCAATCAAAATAAAATTAAATTAAAAATAAAATCTAAATAAAAAATATATAAACTAAATTTTTCTAAATTTGATCTCTATTTATTAAAACTTATCACCAATTTACACTTAACTTGTTTTTTTTTCATATCTTAGTTATTTTTAAAATTTTCATAGAACCACTATCTTATTTTAACTCTCATTTTTTTTAATATTTATAAATAATTTTTTCTTTTAACCTTTTTATATAAATTTTAGATTTCATAATTTCTAAATTGATATATTGCTTTTGTTGATTTTCTTATAGATTCTAACTTTAATATTGAAAATTTATTATTAAACATAAAAAAATGACATACAATTGTGTTTAACTACTAATATAATATAAGATTATTACAAACATATATATTCAAGCTTGTTTAGTTTAAAGTTATAGACCTTATGAAAAAATAAAAAAAAAATGAAGAAAAGCCAAAAAAAAAAATTATTTATTAAAAAAATCATAAAAGACAAATTAATATATGAAAAGAACTAAAATTATTATTATTATTATTATTATTATTATTATTATTATTATTATTGAATTTCAAAAGTGTTAACTTCTTTTCGAACTATATTTATTAATTAAAAAAATAAGTTTTTATGGATACACGAATAACTCGTTATTTTGACATAAAATATTGGTGAGACATAATTAATCAGAACTTTAAAAAAAAATGATAGAAAAAAAAAGTAATATGTATGTAGGGGCTGTTTTATTAAACAAATTGATATTTATGTCAATGATATTAATAAGCCTAAAAGAATAGAGGACAAATTCAAACGAAGCCCCCATCTTAAACTCAGTTCCACTAGGCTTGCTACAACTCGATCCTGCCAAGACCATACCAAGCTTCATAAACAGGAAATATCAATCTACTTAAGAAAATTGTCAACAAGAGTCCACATCTACTCCTTCAATTAATCCTCTATCACAACTCAGCTTTCCATGTAGTTGGAATCAATTGGAGCTAGAAGTTGTTGTAATGGACTTTATTACTTTTATAAGCATATTTGGTAATTTTGGGGCAAAATTCTCATTGCGTCTCTTAATTTATACTCTTCAAATCCTTCATTGAACACTTGCTTTTTTCAAATTGTTCGTATTTAAAGATGGTTAGAAGAGTTGGTAACTGCATTTGTGGTGATGGATGATACAAACATTGATCAATAGTATTTTAAATTTTTATCCTTTTATGAAAAATAAAATTAAAGCTTAAGAATATAAAAAATTGTGTTTTAAATATTTGAGTCAATTTATGATCAATCAAATTAAAGGGTAACAATTTATGTTGAATCCAAATTTTAATCACATTTGCGAATGTTCATGATTTTTCAAACAAATTTTAGTCATTAGATGAGTTTCAAAACCTTAATAGTTAAGCCCTCTTTCCAGAAGTGGTCAGGGCTGCTATAAGATAGAAAACTCTCGGTTTTTTAGCTTCAAGTTTCTCTTACCATATCGGAAAGTGTTTGCTTTGTGAAAAATTGTTGCTTTTAATTGAAAATAAATTTTTTAGTGAAAAATTTATATTCCAAATGAGTTCACTTAATTCTTCATCTTAGCTCTCATAGTGGTCTCATATTCAACTTATTGGGGTCAAACCCAAGATTCTTCTTATGTGAACTCAAGAAGAGGTTGAGATCAAAGCTTGGAGTGAATTTCAAGTGTTTTCCTAAAGAAGAAAAGTGGTAGTTGAAGCTTGCATGTGCAGAAATAGGATCATCGGCCTTCCTCCCTCAATATGAAAAACCAGAAAAATACAAGATGAAAATTGTTCCTTGGAGGAGTAAAAAAATGACCAACATTGAATTTTCCATCAGCCTTCTCTTTTATGGTTGCATGCACAACACAACAACAATGCAAATAAAATAATAACAAACTGCTCTCAACCATATTTTAACCTTCTGTGAGCATATAAACTTTAACAGGCAGTTCCCACAAACTTCTAGCCAGCAACAACCATCTGAACTGTTCCTCCCTTACCTACTGAAGCTGAGCCAGATTGTTTAAGCAACAAACCATCAAAATCCAGCTTCCAGAAGTTGAATACTCTTTAAGATACCATCAAATTATATATGTTATGGTCTCCTTATTTATCAACATGGATAAAAAGTTCTGGTATCCAAGACCTCAGTAAGAAAACTGAAAAAAAATGCCATGGGGAGAAGCCTAGGCTTTAACAACATAATACAGCAGGAAGGAAAAGATTTGAGAAAAGCTTGTTGTCTAAGTGGCATTGGGACTTCTACAGTAGAAAGCAATGCTCTCCAAAAGCAAAGTATTAAAACTGCTATCAGATCACATATTGAATGGTTCGTGGAAAAACAGAGAAGACATCTGTAATCAGCAAAAACATTTCTACAAAGATGATTGACAAGTAATGAGCAAACACATGGTAAAATGCAAGGGTTGAGCACAAAGATTAATCACTTCAGTCACAATTTTATTATGATGAAACAACACATCGGTTCACAAGTTTTGGAAAGAAGATGCAAACAAGCCAATAAAGACCATTGCAGTGACAGAGATTGTTGACCCTGTACTGGAGAAGTCCTTGATTCAAGAACCAATGAGTCCATTGCCTGTTAAAAGAAAAAGGAAAACATCAGCAACTCTTTGATTTCTAAGTAAAACATCACTCAGAATCTCCTCACATCAATGTTAAAATCATGCAGTTCAAACTAAAAGAGAAAACTCTTGCATTTTTTAACTTTAAATATGGAGAGGAGGTATGGGAAAACATGTATCCATAATCAGGGAAAAATCCCACCATTCTTACAAAGTAAGTTAACAAAATTATATGATGGAAAACCAGTTTCATCACTTACAAGGAAGAAGGCTTTCTGTGTATGCCAATATTAAGAAAGAAAAACAAAATTTCAGATGGAAACCATATCTTAAGAGAGTGAGAAAGTGATTGTCATTGATTTTTCCATCAGCTTTGTTTTTATTGTTGTCATGCACAACAAACCAACAAGTGGAAGGTGTGTTGGGGTTGAGTTGGAGAGATTGCAATAGAATAATAATAATGTCTTCAATCATATTTAGCCCCATTCTCTAAAAGAAATGCCTTCAAGTACAATGATTGGAACATTTCCTAATTCCTACTAACTCGGATCCAGCAACCACCAGTCTGTCCTAGTTCTAAAAGAAAGAAGGATTCATTTGGGTAAGAACCATCATAATTATCTTCAGCAAAATTCTATTTGAAGCACTCTAAACAATCAACAAAGGCTCTCTCTGCAGTACACACTTTAGCTATTATCCAAATTCTTAAGGTTTACAACCTCTATAAATTGCTCATGTAATATAGGAATATCTCCCCCTCCCTCAAGTTTGAGGACATTCATTGAGGTTATGTCCTGGACCAACCTCCCTTCAGAGAATTTCTACTACAGACCCAAAAACTCCACAAATTTGTCTACGGTTTGAAGTCTTTTTAAAGGAACTTCCATTACCTAAATTCACAAGTTACACAAATTAATTTGAGATGATCTAATTGTGCCAAAAATCTATTAAAAATAGTAAATCAATAATGGTTTTAATAAGGGAAAAAGATGACCAAAACTTAGGACAATAATGTATGCAAGCAGGCAAGCATATTGCAACCTATTATATTAATGCTGAACCGATCGACCGGTTATATGCAACCGGTTGACCTGTTCACTCGACCGATAGACACTGGTCATTTCTTGATGCACGTCCCAAAATGGCCAGTGGCTACCGGTTGCAAACCAAGTTGCAACCGGTTGAGGTTGTTTCTCGACCGGTTGACACTACCAATTTTTTTTGCAAAACCAAAATGGGCACTTGCTACCAGTAGCAAAACAAACTACTACCGGTTGATGCATTGCCTCAACCAGTTGAAACTGCCCAAGTTTTATGAAAAAAAAATATAGTAGGCTGACCATATTCGTAGACATTATAGTAGATTAGACCAAGGGAGGAGAATACATACGTTTTACAAGGAACCAATACTCAATATAACCTTCCTAACGCATGATTCTTCTATGCTTTTGATGGAAATAGTCATAACCTTCCTTTTGCCATCCGAAACCAGGGATTACAGACTCAATATTTAAAACACAAAAATATTCATGGCACCTAAATGGGAACCTAAATTATGTGATGTCCACCAACAATTTTAAATCTACAGAAGAAGGTTTAAAGAAATGAAAATAACCTATATATCAAGAGCTATAAACAAAATAAACTAGATATAATATATACATGTAGAAGAAAATACATCATCCATATACCATCATCAGCATTGAGCGAATACATTTACGTCATTTATGTGAATGGTCAATCACTACATCCATAAGTAATACGAGAAGTCATAATTACAAAAGGTCATTTATATTAGCCAAATGTCCAAAAACATAATGAAAGTTTAATAACTATAAAACTAGTACAAAATGTAGAAGGGGTCATATATGGTCTGGTCCATGAAGCGGGAAGTGGGATCGCAAGAAGACCATCATCTCATCATGCTGGCCTCGTATAACTTGCATACCCTTTTTGACTTCCTCGTGTAAACCATCAATGCGATTCTCCAGAGATGTCAAACGTCGGTCATTGGCTAATACAATCTCCTCCAAGCGGGTACCAAGGGAGCTAATCTGGGCATTGAGGTTATCTGATGCCTCAGAGTCGTTCGGTCCAATTAGTGAAAGATGATTTGTTAACGCCCTAGCTCTTACACCACCTGTTGACGGTATTCGTGTGACATTTGCTTTTGCAGAAGTTCTTCCCTGTACATACTGATCTTCATATTCTTCATCCTCGGAGGACCCATTGTCTAAAGACACATCAACCTCTGAGGAGGGAACGGAAGACTTCCTTGCCCATGAACCATCTTTCTTCCGAACAAAATGCATGTGCCGAAGTGAAGCCCGATCATATGTATCAAATGATTTGAGTTTTTTCCCGTCTGTCTCATTGCGCAAATTGACATTGAAGTATTTGACAATCTTTGTGATAAACATGCCATAGGGGAGAACTGAATCTTCGCTAATTGAACATGCTTTCATATGTTGGAAAATTATGTAACCAATATTAACCTTTCTTTCTATGAGAATGCTGTCAACCAAAAAAGCCTCCAAGAAAGATACATCATCTCGGTGCCCTCCTTTAGGGATGAAAATGTACGATATCATGTGATGTATGATACAACTCAACACAGTCAACAAATGGGAAGTTGGTCTACTAGATCTCGGGTAACCACATAGCCTCTGTATAGCTTCTGCAGGTTTGAAACCTTCCATCCTTGGCCACTTCTTAGCTTCATACAAACAAACCCCTTCATTTGGAATCTCTAAAATCTGACAAAGTTCAGCAACATCAAAAACGATCTGTACACCGTTAATCGTGGTAGTAATGGGTCCTTCATCTTCGAATGTCATATTGGAGTAGAAACATTTGACAACCTTGGGATAAACGAACTCTTTGACGGAGACAATAGGAAGCCAACCCATTCTCGCGAAAAACACATCGAAATGGAAATAACTGAGCTTTGCAAAATCAATGTTCCTACCCGGGATTACGGTCCGATTCGCAAAGTGAAGATGAAATCATTGGGCTAGGTCAGGGGTTGCGAACGTAGATCGATCAAAGGTGGCCTTCTTACGAACCTCCGGACTTGCTTCGACGGCCGGTCGTTTTCCTTTGTTGGTGGTGCGTTTTGCTCCATCCGAGGTGTTCTGGTTGCTGTCGTTGGCTTGTTGTCGGTCGAAGGTCTTTTTGTTGGTCCCGCGCATCCTTGATACCGCCGTTCTCTTCCCTTTCCTACCGGTGGAGGATGCTTTGACCGGTGCTCGTTTTGGAGCCATGAATATTCCGAGTGGCCTTCAGGTATTGCGTGAGGATGAAGAAGACTGAAGTGGAAGACGGACGGGTTCAGGTCTTACGCGAGGATGAAGAAGAATGGAGTAGAAGACAAAGGGGCTGAGGGTTACAAGTGGTTTGAACATCGGTCGACTTTCCTAGTATATGGAAAGACATCCAGTTTATGAACTAATTAAATTTTAATTAACTTAATGTCTTACATTATATTTGCTACACTTTTAATTTAATAGTTTCCATATGAACTCATTAAACCTATAATGGATTAAATGAATAAATATTTTGATGTACCTTAAATAAATTAATTGAAGTTAATTTCACAAAATTTATATTAAGGAAAATAAAATTATATTAATGTTTGTCTAATTATACCTCATAAAAAGAATATTAATGTGAGTTATGTATTCATACTAACCCATTATCTTGGGTCGGAATCGAAGGAGCCCAATCAATGGAGAATTGGAAGACATCTTTCCCTATGTCATACAGTTTGAAGAACGTTTGACAAAATTCAACCTAATTTATTTTGAAAGTGGTTAATAAATATAGAAGAGAAAAAAAACCAAATAAAAAGGAAAACAAAAAGCAGAAAGCATACCACTATTTTGACACTCTTAAACCGGAACTCGTCCCGACTCTTCGAACGTAATGAATCCAAAATTTGGATACCAAAGTGTTTGAAGTCAATGACGGACAGATACCAATGACCAGGGCAATCGTCATGCATTGGAATAAATAGTTGTAAAGGTAGGAAAACAATATATATGAGTTGGGCCACAAAAAATATAGTATATTATAGGTGAAAACGATATCTACTCTAAATTTCATATATGCAGTTAAACATTACAAATAATTACTAACCTTCTCGAAAAAATGATGAGGACTCCCGCACAAAATCATTTGCTAATAAGAAAACATAATACGAACATTAGTATATTGTACTTAATATGTAAGTAAACAACAAGAGAAATATGAGCTTACTGAAAATGTCGTGGGAAGATAGCATCTTATACTTCGTATGCCTATGAATTGTCTTTCAAAATAATTTAGCTTTGAGGCTTCTAGATTTATTACCTGTTGTTGAACAATAACTTCAATAAATTTATTTAACTAATATAGCACGCATTTGATATAAATGAAGTAGGTACTTACAACATCCATCAAATTTTGTCTAGGACGTAAGCACTCAAAATCTCCACAAACTCCATGTTCATGACCAAAGTCAACAAGAAGTTCACTACAATAATAATATGTTCAAACAAACTTTACTAAATTGGAAGCATATGAAGGCTAAAATTGTAACAACACATCTATGAATGTTCTAGACACGACAAACCTTTTTGACAATGCTCTATTGAAAACATAATCATCAACAAGAAATTGAAGTACATTGAATGATTGAGTATCCACCACGTCTTCACGAATGGACATGGGGATTGACTAAATCGAAAACAAGACATAATTATTAACTATATATGTTAAGTATCCAAAAATAAGAACAATGATATTAAACTATTTGTATTATACCTCTGATGTTTCACGTTTTACCATCTTCCTTAAATTGTGTACAAACGAGGAGACCTTGAATTTACTTGGTTTCCTCTCCCTTGATGTACGTGTTTTCATGACATGATTAGGATAACCACATAGTGCTCGTAATGGTTCCTAATATGGAAAATGCCATTAATATACATCTATTTACTATGTAATGGTTAAGTAGTTGTAAAGAAAATAATTTTTTCTTTTATATGATACATACCTTTCCATAATCTCTTCTACTCCTTTTGATTGGAAGTGGTAAAATATTTTGATTTTCGTCTGGAATGATATGCACTTCAATTGATGTAGCACATGCATCCTCATTCTTTTCATTCAAGTCCTCGGTGCATAACTTCTCATTTGACAAAGTGTGAAGATAATGTTCATTCACATTCATATTGTTCGTATCTTCCAAACTTCTCTTGCATGAGAGAATGTCATTCTTCGTTCCTTCCTCGTGCATTCTCAAAGGTTTTCCGCTTGACCTAAGGAAGAGAGCTTTCACTGTAGTATAATTCTCCTCAAATTTAGTCAAAATTTGATCACAACTACTACTACTTGCACCATAAGCCATATCAATTAGATGTGTCTTTAATTGTTGAAAGGTTTTATCCATCTCCATTAAGTTCCCACCATCAACCTAGTGATATATACGAACGTGATTAATAACATCATAATACAAAGGTTCAATGCTAATATAGATAGTCACGATGAATATTGTAAAACACTTACTCGTTTAATAACATCTTTGTTTAGATTGATTACAAATTTCTCATCGTCCTCATTCTCACTCGCCATTGTCGTTGCATTTCCATCAACGCAATCCCTTATCTCATTATCTATCACCCATATTTTGAGCTACAATATATTCATCAAAATATAATACATATCAGATTTAAAATCACTAAAAACTTAAATCAATAGTAAACGACTTTCAAAACTATAACTTACATTCTCATTTGCATATCCACCAAGTTTTTTCAATCTTCGTTTCCTGTCCAATACTTCATCATCTCCCCAAGCAGTAATCCGAGGAGAAGGTCGAGTATATAGCGGTATAAATTTCTCTTCAAACGATATATGCTCGTGGTAGAATAACTACGATTATATTTGACATAGATATATAGTTAGTTCATAAATTATATTAACAAAAGTGTGAACCTCCATCACTAATGATTGCTCTCGGAATGCCAAACCTAGAGAAAATATTCTCCTTTAAAAATTTGAGCACCACTTTGTGATCATTGCTCTTGCATGCCACCGCTTCTACCCATTTAGAGACATAATCCACTCCCACCAAAATATAGAGATTGCCAAAAGAAGGAGGGAATGGTCCCATAAAGTCCAGGCCCCAACAATCAAAGACCTCAACAACACAAATATGATTTTGAGGCATTTGATACCTTGTGTTGATTTTCCCCAGTTGTTGACATTGTGGACAACTTTTGCAATGAGTGTTACAATCCTTGAACATAGTTGGCCAATAGAATCCACTCTGTAGAATTTTTGCTGAAGTCTTCCTTGAAGCAAAATGACCTCCACAAGCTCCTTCATGGCACATTCGCAATATGTCTTGTTGTTCATTCTCTGGAACACATCTCCGCATAATTTGATCTGGGCAAAATTTATACAAATATGGATCATCCCAAGCATAGTGTTTTGCCCGTGAAAGAAAATACTTCTTTGTTTCCATGTTCCATTCTGATGGAAGTTCTCCGGTTGCCAAGTAATTGACTATATTTGCGAACCAAGGCAACTTCTCCACTGCACAAAGTGCATCATCAGGAAACTCATCATTAATTTGTGCTTCCTCGAAATGTGACTCTACTTTAACTCGGGAAAGATGATCAGCAACCACATTCTCTACCCCTTGCTTGTCCTTGATTTGAATGTTAAATTCTTGAAGGAGAAGGATCCATCTGATAAGTCTTGCTTTGGCATCCTTTTTGTTGAGTAGATATTTCAAGGCCGAATGATCAGTAAAAATTACTATTGAAGTTCCCAAAAGGTAGTTCCTGAATTTATCAAGTGCGAACACCACTGCAAGGAGCTCCTTTTCAGTAGTTGTGTAGTTCTTCTGAGCATCATTGAGGGTTTTACTAGCATAGTACACCACATATGGTTTTCCATCCTCCCTTTGACCTAGTACGGCTCCCACTGCATAGTCACTAGCATCACACATCAACTCAAATGGGAGAGACCAATTTGGAGATCTCACAATTGGTGCAGTAGTAAGAAGTGACTTTAGCCTCTCGAAAGCTTCTTGGCATGCTTTAGTCCATACGAATTCTGCATCCTTAAGTAGTAAAACACAAAGAGGTTGAGCGATTTTTGAGAAGTCTTGTATGAACCTTCTATAAAAACCTGCATGTCCCAAAAATTGTCTCACCTCTTTAACAGTAGTAGGCGAAGGTAGCTTTGAGATGAGCTCAATTTTTGCTGGATCTACCTGAATGCCCTCTTTAGAGATGATATGACCAAGTACTACCCCTGAGGTTGCCATGAAGTGACACTTCTCCCAATTTAGGACCAAATCCTTCTCAATACACCTTTTTAAAACTTTTTTCAAATTTAAGAGACAATCATCAAAGGTCTTCCCATAAACAGTCAGATCATCCATGAAAACTTCCATGATTCTTTCTATCATGTCACTGAAAATACTAAGCATACACCTTTGAAATGTGGCCGGTGCATTACAAAGACCAAAAGGCATGCGCCTATAAGCATAGGTGCCAAATGGGCATGTGAATGTGGTTTTCTCCTGATCCTCCAATGCAATGGCAATTTGAAAATAGCCTGAATAGCCATCCAAGAAACAATAATAGTCATGACCAGCTACCCTCTCCAAAACCTGATCTAAGAAAGGTAATGGAAAATGATCTTTCTTGGTGACTGCATTCAACTTCCTAAAATCAATGCATACTCGCCAACCTGTAGTCAACCTTGTAGGAATGAGCTCTCCTTCATCATTCTTCATCACAGTTATCCCGCTTTTCTTAGGTACTACTTGAGTGGGGCTCACCCAACTACTGTCAGAGATAGGATAAATAATACCTGCATCTAAAAGCTTCAATACCTCATTTCTGACTACATCTTGCATAAGGGGATTTAGCCTTCTTTGTGGCTGCCTTACTGGTTTTGCATTCTCTTCCAAATAAATATGATGCGTGCAAATCAAGGGATTTATCCCTTTCAAATCTGAAATGGACCAACCAATCGCTCCTTTATTCTCTTTAAGCACCTTCAAAAGTTTAATTTCTTGCTCTTCAGTTAATGTAGCTGAAATTACCACAGGTTTTTCTTCATTTGCCTCTAAATAAGCATACTTTAAACCATGTGGTAGGGGCTTTAACTCTGGTTTGCTGATCTCCACTTCTTCCTTTTTGCTTTCTTCATCATGCTCAACACTGTTTAAAGATTGAATCGTATCTTTTTCTTTCCATTCTGTAGCAACTTGAACACATTCTTCCTTAACGATTGTAGAGAAAAATCCATCTATATTTTCTTCCATTAACTTTTCTGTGTGTTCTTGCACCAAGGCCTCTATAAGGCATGCTTCCTCATTTTCCACATCATCATGGTCCATTGGTTGCTTGCATAAATTGAAGACATTCATTTCCACTGTCATGTTCCCAAAAGATAATTGCATCAATCCATTTCGACAGTTAATGAGAGCATTGGCTGTAGCAAGGAAAGGTCTTCCAAGAATAATTGGAACAGAATTCATACCCTTTTTCAATGGTTCTGTATCTAACACCACAAAGTCCACTGGGTAGTAGAACTTTTCAACTTGCACCAAAACATCTTCGACTACTCCTCTGGGTACTTTAATCGAACGGTCTGCTAAAGAGAGTGTAATGGTAGTAGCCTTAAGCTCTCCCAATCCCAATTGCTTATAGATTGAATATGGAAGCAAATTCACACTAGCCCCAAATCTAACAAAGCCTTTCCACGAATGAATCTCCAATCTGGACTGAGATGGTAGGACAACCTGGATCTTTGTACTTCACCATTGCCTTATTCTCAATGATGGCACTGACTTGCTCGGTGAGGAATGCTTTCTTGCTTAATTTAATCCTTCTCTTCACAGTGCATAAGTCTTTGAGGAACTTTGCATAAGCAGGAACTTGCTTGATCATATCAAGGAGTGGAATGTTGATCTTCACTTGCTTCAAAACTTCCAAAATCTCTAAAGTCTTATCCCCCACTTTGTGTCTCTGCATAGCTGAAGGGAAAGGCAAATGATTGGAAACACTCATTTTATTTTTGCTCACAATGACTTCCTCATTTTCAGACGCTTTCTCATTTCTAACATTTTTCTCCACAGTTGGTTCATCTCTAGCAGGAATATCTTCACTTACAGGTAACTTGGGCCCTTCATATTCTTTCCCATTTCTGAGTGTGATAACTGCATTGCAATCTTCCTTTTGCACTTCAGAAACTTCATTTACTCCTCTCGGATTTTTCTGTGGTTGAGCTGGGAATTTTCCTTTCTCTTGAGATAAACTTACAGCAAGTTGGCTCAAAGTGGTTCGAATATCCACTAGTTCTTGAGATGTTTGAGCATTTATCCTACTTTGATCTTCATTACGCTTGTCTTGCTTCTGTATAAACTCTCTCATCATGTCTTCCAGGCTTGAGTTAGATGATGAGGTTTGATGTTGCTGTTGAAAATTCTGAGATGGCATACCTTGTGGTTGAAAGCCTTGCTGCCCATTAGTCTGATTACCCTGAAATCGGTTTCCTTGCTGTTGAAACTGGCCATTGTTACCTCCCCTCCATGATAGATTTGGATGATTCCTCCAACCCGGATTATAAGTGTTGGAATATGGAGAGTTGCTAGAATATTGCTTGTATGTCCCTAAGGCATTGGCTTGCTCCGTAAACATATCTTGCACTGCAGGTAGAGTGGGACAAGATTGCACACCATGTTCCGTAGACTTACATATCAAGCACAGTTGAGTTACCCCATCATTGACTATTTGTACCTCTTGAACTCCCTTGGATTCCAAATCATCCAACCTTCTCATAACGGTTGCTAACTTTGCTTGGACATCTAAACCCTCTGGTAAGGTATACACTCCACTAGCTCTTGCTCTGTTCATTGTTCTATCTCTAGATGGTTCCTTGACGATTGGTTCATCCCAACTTCTAGATACCTCAGCAACATAATCGAGGAATTGAAATGCTTCATCGGGGTTTTTATTCATGAAATCTCCTCCACACATAGTCTCGAGAAGTTGTTTCATTGGTGGTGCCATGCCTTCATAGAAATACGAAACTAGCATCCAATTGTCAAATCCGTGATGGGGGCATGCTGCAACAATCTCCCTGAATCTTTCCCAACATGCAAAAAATTTCTCATCCTCCACAGCCTTGAAATTCGAGATCTCCTTTTTCAATGCACTGGTTCTATGTGTTGGAAAGAATTTCTGCAAAAACACTGATTGTAGATCACCCCAATTTCTGATACTATAGGGTCTAAGACTATTTAACCAAGTCTTAGCTTTATCCTTCAATGACAAGGGGAATAACTTCATGCGAAAGATCTCCAAAGGAGTGTTGGCTTCTCGAAAAATTGAAACGATGTCCTCAAATTCCTTGATGTGAGAGTATGGATTTTCATTTTCTGTCCCCCTAAAAATGGGTAGTTGAGACACCACTTGAGGCCGAATGGTAACATGATCATGATTTTGAGGTAGCATAAAACATGATGGTGTGCTCAACCTAGGAGGATTTAGAAGCTCTCTCATAGTTCTTTGGCCCTGCACAGGTGGTCGTGGCCTGTTGTTATTACTGTTGAATTCTTCAGTGTCCTCCATATTTGGTCGAGATTCCTCAATCGTTCTTTGAAGTCTACCTGAAAGATCTCTTTCCCAACCAAGCATAAAATAGAAGAAAAATATGTATAAAGAAAAAAAAAAATAAAAGAACTAAAACAAAGTAATTCACTATATCCTAGTTATGACGATTGCCAATCCCCGGCAACGGCGCCAATTTCTTGACCGAAATTTCTCTATTGTACCAAAATACTTTGCCTTTTTACGTAGTAACTCTGGTCAAGAAAAACTAGAGAAAGAGTCACTACGGCTTTTGTAGTATTCCGGGTATCGTTCTCAAGGACTGGCTTATGAAAATTGTCAATACTAGAATAAATGAATTGTTTTTGTTTAAATCCTTAAGTGAAAAACAATATGTGAATAATGTGAAACCAAGTAAAAGAAATTCAATTAATAAGAGAAAATGAATATTGATTTTAAATTCAATTGATTCAAGTTTGGGGTTTTCCACAATCCAACCTAGGGTATAGAAATTATAGAAAACAAGGGTATTTTAAGTAATATGATCTTAGGTTTTTGGGATCCTTGGCCACTCGCGATCAAGTTGGGTTCTATAACTCAAAATTGCATCCGAAACCTAATTTTTCCTTTTTAAAACAGATTCCTAAAACCATCAAAATAATGAGATTGATTATCAATTTAAGATTTGACTTTTTAATCCTTCCTACTCCTTATAGCTTTGTTTAGGGGCAAATAACGGCTGGTAAGACGAGGAAAACAAATGATCAAGAATTACCAAGAATCACTAGTATCGAGTAATAACCTACCGTATTATTCCCTAAACGAACTCACAAGGATAGGATAAAAATAATAATAAATTGTCATCCAACCAATAATTAATCTCATTGTTATAGTAATTTACCCATTGTCCCTATAGATTTCCTAGCCCTTAGGTTTTCATGCTTCAAGCCCCAAGTTGGCTCTTAGCCTCTCATGGGGGTGATGTCACATTCACAATCCATAGTAGGGTAAAAATCCATAATTTGAATCAAAAGAAACTAAAAACAATATATTCAATAAAGAAGAAAAAGAAAACAAACCAAAGTTCTCGTCTTCTTCCACCTTCAATGTCAAACTCTCCAGAAAATAATCCAAGATCCCTAAAACCTAGAATTGAGAGAGTTTATATAATATCCTTAATTACCTAACATGTGGCACACTCTCATTGGCCACTTATTACAAAATAAATTCCTAAAAATGATAAAAAAAATAATAAAATGGTGATTCCTAGTCGTGTGGGGTCCACCTAGGGCGGATGGAGTGCTTTAGATGCAATTCCCGAGGTAGAGGAGGCGGAACATCAAAGTGGCAGTGGGTGAATTCGAAATTGGTGTCATTTCGAAGTGGATTTCGAATTCACAAGTTGAATTTCGAAATCATAAGTTGAATTTCGAAATCATTTCGAAATGACCCTCCAGCTTGGTGTAGTTGTCTTCAAATGGCCATAACTTCTTCATTTCAGCTCCGATTTGCAAACCGTTTGAAGCGTTGGACTCCTGACTTCCTGAGCTTCGAAACGATATATAGTATGTATATAATGGACTCCATAAAGTGCTCCAAATTTGTCCTCAAAGTCAGAGTATATAATGCCATCAGATTTTTGAGTTCTAAATTTCCATGCAGCTCAATCTTGCTTTATGCCTCACTTCCCATGCTTTCTTGCCTTCTTTGTCACTCCATAATGGTCATTTATCATCCTCCAACCTCATTATATCCTTGTTTTGCCTTTCCTTACATTCAATGAGTCTTGACTCATTTATTTCCTCATTTAGCCCTTCTTGATCTTTCGAAATCTAAAGTCATTCAATTTGCACAATTTTCTTCCCTTGAACCTGAGATAAATCTCCAAAGTATAGATTAAACTCATGGCTAGGGCCTTAGCATTGATTTAGGTCAAGTTGGGTGATTTGAATGTCCTTTGGTGCACAAATCATATCGAATATGTGCCATTAAAGCACATATTTTGGCTCCAATCACTAGCATTATTCTCAAAGCACCATTTTCCACATTTATGATAAGATAATCATATGAATCAAGAAGACTTTGGAGTAGAAGTTCAACATGTCCTTGTTTTTTTTTTTTTTAATATTATGCTCCATAGTTGATAGTTGAGAGGATAGAGTTTTCAGGGTGTTAATGTGTTCAATCATCGACGTAGATTTTGACATCTGAAGAGTGTAGAGTTTTCTTTTCAATGAGATTTTTTTTGTGCAATGACTTGGCTTTATATAGTTTTGTCAAAGTATCCCAAATTTCTTTTGCTGACTATAATTCTGAGATGCTTGATAGTATATTATCTGTTATTGCTAATTGCAAGCTTGAAACGACATCCCCATCTATTTGCTCTCACGTTTTGTCTTCAACATTTTTTTTACCTTTCAATAATTGCTTCTAGTCAACTTTTCTTCTTCAAGATGACTTTCATTTTCCTTTTCCATAGCCCAAAGTTGCTCTTATTGAATTTTTCTATTTCAAATTTTGTCGCCATTTGTTTCACTTTTGCAATGAACAATAACCCAAAATAGTAGTAAGTGCCTATGTTAAATACACAATGATCCGATCCCCCTTAAAACTTGCTTTTCTTAGGCTCTATCACCCTTTTGACATAACTTTTTTAGACATGTACTAATCACACAAGTAACCATCTATTGTCCTAAACTTAGGATCTAATACCATTGTTATAAAATGATATCCGTAGTGATAATTTAAAAATAGAATAATAAAAAAATAGAACAATAAATAAAACAATGGGTAAAAAATATTTACGTGGTAAAACTCTCTTAATTATGAGGGAAACTTTCTTGAAGCAAGTCTAAAAAAATTCACTATGAAGACAAAATTACAACCTCTCTCTCAATTAGAAAAAGAGAATATAAAAGCTTACATAAAAGTAAAAGCCTTTTTTTTAGAATGAATAGTATAAGGGTTGAAGGCTTCCGCACAAGAAAGCTTTCCCCTCTTTGTGTTCTTCCTATGTGAGATAACTTCAACCTTAGTAAGCTTTGGGAGTATAAGCACCTTTGATGTCCCTAAGTGATAGAGTTGGTGCTTGGGCACCATAAGTGAAAGTTCTGGCCACAAGGCCCTAGGAGGGTTTGTACCCCACAATGGGTGAAACTCAATTTTAGAAAGTGTGTGGAACGATGTGCCAAAATTCACATGGCCAATGTATGTAGAACAATAATCGAATGCATTTGAGATGGTGAAAGAATAGGATTAGCAGTAGAGACGAGGTCATATTACAAGTACAATGGAGATGTTGTGACAACAGAGGAGATGGAGTCGTAAGATGTATGATGGAGGCAGATAGCATGGTGAGAGAAGTAACTAGAAGAGAGGGAGAGGTGTAGAACCACAAAAATAAAGACTTTGTTTTATTTTATTTTACCAAAGGTTTATAAAAATGTTTAAAATAAAATAAATAAATAAAGTTTTTATTGTATAAATGAACTGTGTTATATATTTAATATAAACATTTTGTACATCATGCATAATTGCAAAACAAGTTAACCTACCGCATAGCAAGTTGAAGTCAGGAGAAAGTATTATATTATATAATGTGTAATTACTAAAATTGCATATGAAACAAACCAAAAGATTATGAAACAAGAAAAGAAAATGAGCACAAGTCATTGAAATATCATCTTTTGTCATTGACTGCAGGGTTGATATCAACTAGCCAAAAGCCATAGCAAACAAAATTCGCAATATATTGCATTTTAAAACTACCAATCATTGAATCAAATTCTAAATTCAAAATAAACATGCACCGGCAACTCTCCTATAATAAATCTAGTAAAAAAAATATTTATGTTCAAATATTTCTTTGTGTTGTACATCTTTGGCTTCGGTGGTTGAAGTTTCCTTCACATCAAATATCCTTCAATGATAGTAATATTTTAAATTTCTTTTTGTTTTCAAAGAAAATATCTCAAATCATAACCTTCCCTTTATAATGCCCAATCCGACTTCAATTGGACTTTCGCTCACTCTCAGTCGGCAAATTGTCAAAGCAACCAAACAACTAAACAATCTCAACCTTATCGATGCATTACTTTCCTTATGGTGCCCAATGTTTCGACACTCTAATTGACCAAGTGTGAGGTTGTTGCTCATCTAATCTCTTACTCATTTATATTATATTGATTGATGTTGCCAATGGGTTTTAAGCACATTTAGGAAAAATACATTCTATCCTACTTCTCATCAACCCAAATTTGTTGTTTAGTTGCTCACTTTGTACACTATGTATTCTTCGTTGGAAGGAGAAGGGGCATAGATATAGGTCGATGTATACTTGATGTTATGAGATCCTATATTAGTGTTACCCATATTAGCAATCTATTACATCTCATTATCGTTTCTCAGATTCTCTAGCAAGGTCTTGAGTTCCAGCATGAGCTCCTTGTCTTTCGTTAGCCTACGCCTGCCTCTTGATCGGACCTCCTAGTCCCAACATGTGAGCCATATTAACTAGCCAAAGATAGAAAGGGATGGGGAGGATGATATCTAAGCACTAGTTGAGCAAGATGCTAATGAGATTGAACTTGCTCGAAGCCACAAACGTGCTTCTCCTGTGCCTCTACTTGCTCCAACTCCTGTTGCATACTTGCTCCAAGCCTTCTATTGATCTTACAGCTTGTCTAAGCACCTCATAATCAAGGTTTGAAAATTTGGGAAATTTTGCTTATATTTTTTGCCAAAACGAAATTAGACACCGATTATTGGTTGGGTGAATCACTAAAAAATCGATATTTTGGGAAAATCGTGGAACTTCGTTGAAAAAATCACCGTTTTTTTTTCTTTTCAAAAAATCTTTTTTTAAAATATATATGTGTGTGTGTGTTTTTTAATTATTGTTTTTCCAATTTATCTTTTATTTTAAATTTATATCACTTTTTATTTTATATTATTTTTTTATTTTTAATTATTTGTATATTTATCTCATTCTTATTTTAAAATATTATTATCACTTCACTTTAATTTTTTTATATTTATAATAATAATTTTATTTAATTTTAATTTTTTTTTAAATATTAAAAATATAAATTTATTCAAAAATTACTAAAATATTAAAAAAATTAATGAAGTTCTAATATTTTATAAATTAAAATTAACTTGATGAAATGTATTATTGTGGACCCCGCATTTCGGCTCATGCTTTTCCTACTCGATGGCGAGCTCGATTTTTATTTGAAAAATTGATTTTTATTTGATTAAGAAAATGACTTGGAGTCGCCACTTATTTTTGTTTTATTTTTAAAAGGTAAACAAAATAAGAAAGAAAAACCCTAAGTGTGACTCCTTGTTTTGGAAAAGGTGGTCTGTGAAAAATCGGATCGGGTTTGGGGGTCAGGTTACTTATCGGGAAGGTACGGTAAAGACCGTAGCACCCCTCTAAGTCCCTAAAGACGGGTCTCTACTAATAAAATGAAGCAATCGTGGCATCTAATAAAGAAATCAATGAATACCCGAATTGATCATGCACATATGGGAATCAATACATGTATATAGAGTGACCAGAGTGAGAATAGGTGCGTACCTAACCAACGAGCCACCATGCGCTATCAAGAAAGGAGGTTAGTGCATAATAAAAATCACGAGATATGTCACAGAGCATAATAAAATCTATCATTCATGGCAATTAAATCAATCGATCAATTAATCATAAGGAAAAAATCACTTATGTAGGGCCCCCACCAATGCCCGTTTATTTTTGCATGAATTAATTCCATAAATTCCATTATTCGGAATTATGGAATTTAATTCTTTCTTATTTTTAAAAAAATTTAAAAGATCATGAAAGATTTAAAAATTGCTTGCCGAATAGAATGTGGCTGCAAAATTTTATTCAAATTGATATTTGGAGGCCTAAAAAAATCCTAAGGATGAAAAATAAAAATAAATAAATAAATAAATTATTTAATAAAAATAAAGTTTGAAAAATAAATAAATAAATAAATAAAAAGAAAACTAGAAATCGAGAAATCATATGGAAACTGAGAGTGTAGGGAATTATTTTAAAATTCTGAAAATGAAGAAATAATGATAATGAGAAAAAAAAAACTGAAGGAAGACACACAACCTAAAGTTGCATGCCTAAAATGGCCATGCAAACCATGCAGTAGGGATGAAGCTATTCTGGAGGGGTGCTCATATTCAAATTAAACAGGCAAAACTGAGGTTTTCCCGTGTCATGTTCACTCATCATCTTCATCGTCGTCGGCAGCCATAACCAATTGCAACAACTGTAGTCACCTTAGCCGCCACCACCGGATCCATATTTCTTACCAAGTACAAGGAATTGCAACTTATCATAACCAACAAGCACACCAGCACCTGCAACAACACGCAGGATGTTTGCACCGGCACCTTTAAAGAGTGATCTAGCACCTTCATTCTTCAGGATCTGTGAGAATGCATCGAAAGAGCTCTTGTATTTGACAGCTTCGCCTAAGATCATCATCATCCTTCTACGCGCCGTATCTATTGGGTAATAAGCCAATCCTGCACCTATTGTGATTCCCCATCCCAGCATGAAACTAGCCAAGAGACTATCCCCTCAAGACAGGCCCTGGTGCATAGTACATCTCCACATCTGTGTACATTTGGGCATAATGCGTGTCACCCTGTTTGCGAGGCAGCTCAAAGCCTGGTTCAGGATATATCATTGTTTCGACAGGAAGCTTGTACAATCGGTGTGGGCAGAGCCAAATTGGGTATACCTCCATCTCATGATGTACCCATTCTAGAGCATCCCCAACTTTGTATAGTTGAACAATTAAGCACGTCCTAAATTATATGCATCTCATGGTAATAGTTTCTGATGGCTTCACCTTGAGTAGCCTTGAGGAGAGAAACCTTTGGTGGCATCAATCACCCAAACAAAAACCTAAACCACCATTGGTCTGTAAATGGAAGAATAAGTTTTCCCTGTTTAATCTTCTTATTGAATCTGTTTGATCACCAACTTCTTTCCGACGCTTCCGGAGAGCAGCATTATGAAAAAGCCTCCGGTCATCCTCATGTTTTACAGCAGCAGCTGCAGCTCTAAGGGCATGATTAGGGATCAAGGAACTGGTATCAATTTCTGCATTGCAAAGAGTTCATCTGGACATTTCAATGACCTTTCTCAGCATGAGACCACCAAAAGTGTGCCCGCATGGAACAATCATTGCATCTTCAAGAGATGCACCCGATAAGGAATCCGACAGCAAACTTCTTAATGATGGTTCCCTATTAAAATCATTTCGAGCTACATAAGTGCTGTCGGAAGGGTTGCACAGTCCATCTTCCTCAGCAGAAAGGTCATCCATAAATTGGCTTACAGCGATTGGTACATAGCTCTGTGGAATTACATGACCAACCGCAGCAAGTTTTTCGCGGGCCATCAGAGGAGAGGGAAAGTGAAAGAGCTTCAATGGTTGCTTGGCGTTCTGGTGATGGCGGAGGCGTTTCGCCGCCGGCGTCATTGGAGGACAGCTTTGCTTGGTCTATTTCTTTCTCAATTCCTCAATCAACCCACTTTAAAGCATCAAGAGTAATGGAGCACTCATTCAATCTGTTAAATGGGGAACTTGCAAAGGCCTGATGGCTTGGAACTCCTTGAGAAGCAGCACGTGGGACAGATGGAATATGTGGAGTATATGAAAGAAAGGGATTCAATAGGTGTGCGGGTATGGACACTAGGTATGGTGGATAAATAAAAGTGCTCTGCCATGTGAATCGGATAAGCCAACTGGCAGTGGGTCCAGTGGAGGCCTTCAAATAATGCATCGGACACTTGGACTAAACACTGCCCCATTCAGACCAAGAAAGCCCTCCATGATACCGATGATGGAACCGTCATAATATAGAAGGTTCTGAACGGCAGTGACGTCGTCGGCAATGTTGAAATATGCATGAGTGTGAGCGGCAGCAAATACGAACAAGCACACCAGCGGCAGGCAATGATAGACAAGTCTCGAAACTCCATTTTTCTGAAACTAGGGGTCATTGTTGAATCCGACAACTTATAGAGTTTGAATGTTCTACTCATTGTCATTCGTGCTCCCAAGGGCTTCTTCCCTCAAGCACAGATCAGAATACAAAACCAAAAGCCCAAAACAAACCTAGAAACATGAACCAGAAGCCAAGATATGGATTGAGATACCATAAATGGAAGAGGAAACAAAACGAGATACAGTGTACCCATGACAAAGTAAACAGAATGAGCCAAGCATTAAGTGGTATCCCCTTTCATATTGAGATCCAGGGGTTCCGACCAGTGGTGTAGCAAAAAGAGTTTTAAAATCAAATACCAAAATGAGAGTCAGCCATGTTAAAATAAAACAGATACGAGAGGAGAGCAACACAGTAATCACACTCATATCTGAACCATCCACCAATGCCCAGAAAAAAAAAAACCAGAGACAAATGGAGAGAGCGTAAGGTAAAAAGAAAATAGAGGGGTCAGTGAGAATAGCCCAAGAAAGTTATCATAAACGTACCTGGAGATGCTCTTTCAAAGTTCTTGCCCTCCAAGCTAAAGAAATACCTCTCCTCAAGTTCCAGAACCTCCTCCTCTTTTCTTCAACTCTAGGATCTCTCTAAAAAAAAAACGTCCTCTCCTAAAAAACTCTATCCAGCACCCCTCACTCTCTCAAACTCCCCCTTTTCTCTGGCCGCCTCCCTCACCCCCCAAAATATCCCTCAACCAACACGTCCAAAAAGCACCCCCTCCTCTGGCAACTGACCCTTTCCATAACAGAAAGAATACGCTCCTGCATATTCCTTGCCAAGTGTCATCTTTTGGTTGCTTCTTCAAAAGCACTATTGTGATTCCTTACCAGTCAATCAGGAGACAGCATGTGGCACCTTGAGAGCCTTCCACCTGCAAAGATGAGCTGTAGGAAAAATGAGGTATAATGAATCCCAAATGGGGTCTACAATTATTAATATAATTTTTAATAATTTTAATTATTACAAAATTTTAGAAATTAAATTTCAAATAAAATATTTTATATAAATCATTTTTATTTAAAATGTAATAAAATATGTTTTAATAAAATTAGTTTTTTTTTTTGTTATAAAATATGAGATTTTATATGGGAACTTGTGGATGATCATCATCCATATTGATGTATACTTCTTTGTGACTTCCTATAAAAGATACATACCTATAATGAAAATTTTCAATTCTCTTCCTTCATTTTATTTTACTTTTCTTTTAATGTCTTTGTTTATTTTCTTGTATTTTCTTCTTACAACACATTATCAGTACGACGCTAAAGAATAATGCTCAAGGTACAAAAGAAAAGAGAAAAATTCACCTACAAAATTTCGTATAGGTATGTAGTCTTGTTCTTTTCAAATAAAATATGAATAATGTGCATTGTATTATTATAATTTTTATTTACTTTATTTCATATCTAGAAGCTATGTGAATCATATTTCATATAATTATAGATTTTAATTATTTAATAACTAGAAGTTATATAGAAAAATTTTCATAATCAGAAGTTATGAAAAATATGTATAATCTTCATAATCGAATGTTATGAGATAAAGTACAAAATTACAAATTCATAGTCGGAAATTGCATATAAGATCTCTAATTAGTTTTTAATTATATTATATAACTGGAAGTTATAAAACAACATTATATGGCCCAAAGCTATATAATGAATAGTTCATGGTTTGAAACTATGTACAAATCCAAAATTACAAATACATAGTCATAAACTATGTGTGAAACTAAGGTTTGGTTAATCTTGATTTTGATGATAACAAAATAAGGTTTAAAACTAATGATCATATTTCAAGTGTGATTAGGCAAGACGACTTCCAAAGTGGCAATTCAAAGACAAATCAAGCCAAGGAGAAATCATGAAAAAGAAGACCACCTCAAAGAGAAGAGTTTTTCAAGACCAAAGCTTCTTAAGATCTCTTTGTAAGGTTGTTGGTGCACTAAGACTTTCATGCATTTCATTCTTTATTTATGCATCAAAATCATCCAAGAGTAATATTGTTTTAAATATCTTAAGAATTGGATATTTCATGTTTTCAACTAAAACCTTGTGTTAAATGATTTTCAAACTTGTATTAAAAGGTTTTAAGTTGAAAAAGGTTGAGTGATAAGCCAAAAAAATGGCACAACCGGTTGTGCTCGTTCGGTCGAGGACCGGTTGAGGGAGGCCAAAAAGTTTTTCTCTCTCCTAGTGGCCTTCTCTTCCCGGCCAAAGTTGAACATCATCCAGTTGAGGTCCGGTTGAGGCTCAACGGTCACTTTTCCTAACGGCTAGTCAACCGGTCGAACCCCCAATGGCTAGTTTGGATTTTTTTTTCTTCTATAAAAAAACTTTAATCTTCATTGTTTCATAAGTTTAACCTTCCCAAATCATTTTTTATTATATTTGAGCCTTGGAAGAGTGTTTTTTAGTGCACCATTGTTTCATAACTTGTATATCTTTAGTGCACCATTCAATCCTAGTTTTTCTTGTATCTTTGAGCCTAAAGTTCTATTACTAGGATTTTGAGAGATCATTATTTGTATATCTTTGTGAAGAATTTTCTCAAGTGTGGGGTATCACTTGAGGGGTTGTTCAAGAGTGGGATATCTCTTGAGAAGTATAAAGGGTGCTTGGAACCAAAAGTCCAAGATGGTGAATTGGAACCATAATCCAATTGTAAAGAGATTGGAAGCTTAGTTGAAGTTTCAAGATAGTGGAACCCTCACTCGGTTAGGAGGTTGAGGAGAGTGGACGTAGGCAAGGAAGTGTCGAACCACTATAAACTCTCGTGTTTGCACTCTCTCTTCCCTAACTCTTTTAAATTATATGCAATTGTCTTTATTTTGTTTATTACATACTTGCATATAATTGTCTCTTATTTTTGCATAGTTTAAATTTGTGAAAAAGAGACCATCATCCTATTTACCCCTCCCCCTCTAAGGTGATTACCATAGTTTGGAGTAGCCCTCAAATTTCTAACACTATGTATATAACTCATAATTATTTGTTTTTAATTATACAGTATAACTGAAAGTTATACAAAATAATATTATATAGCCAAAAGTTATAAAATAAATAGTTCGTAACTTGAAACTATACACAAATCTACATAATGAATAGTTCATAACCTAAGGTTATGCACAAATTTATATATATAAAAAAATAGTTCATAACCTAAAACTATGTACAAATTTAAATATTTTTCTGTTCTGACAAAATAATCATAGCTTAAAGCTACGAAAGACATTAACTTTTAATTTTTTTTTTCATATTCATGCATTTTTCATAACCAGGAATTATTGAAACAATTTTTATTAATAATTGTTTATAATTCTCTTGTATAATCAGAAGTTATACAAAACAAAATTATCAATAAACAACTATATAGCTAGAAGATACATAATTTAAAAAAAAAAAAAAAATTGTTGTATAACTAGAAGTTATATCATGATATAATTGTCAAATTTTAATTATTCATAACTTGAAGCTATGAATTTAGTAAATTAATAATTGTTAAGACTCGTATAGCTAGAAGCTATATGAATATAAGCAAAGGTTATATAAATATTATTATTCATAACCCGAAGTTATGAAAATGAGAAAATTAATATTCTTTGTACTAATCAAAGGTTATGTCAAAGTTATTAATATGTACTTTCTTATAGCTAAAAACTATAGAGAACAAAATTATTAATTAACAATTTTGTACAACTTTATGAAATTTATATATATAACCAAAAGTTATAATAAAATATATTATAGTCTAAAGTTATGATAACAAGTATATAGATAATATTTATATAGTATCAAAAGATTAATATTTTGTATGGCAAGCTATAGAGATAGGTAAGCGCTTGATAATTTTTTTATGAATTCCTATTATTAGAGGTTATATTATCATTAATAGAAAGATTTATATATAGATGTGGAATTTTGGATTGTATGAAAGTATGATATTTATACTTAATATTCTTGTGTTAGAGGTGATACATTAGAATATTTTTTTCTAGTTCTTTAATACACAATAATCTTTTGATATAATAATTGAGATTTTCCAATATCTTATGTAAAATATGCTTATTTCATATAGAAAGTTGAGATTTTTGGATAGTATATGTACTTATATTTTGAAAATTTTGGACAACATATTTTTATTTGGATTAACTTATTGAGAATTTAATAATAAAATTATGTATAGAAAATTTTGATTATTTTTTTGATACATGTGAAATATATGACTTGGTCATATGATTAATAAATTGATTTTGTATGTCAATTTTCTTTAAGGCATGTTTTTATGATTGAAAATTTTGAGTTATATAAAATAATATATATTATTGCATGTTGTCATATATGGTATTTTTATTATCCAAAAATAATTTTAAAATTACAATAGGTTCAACTATTGTTTTCAATATATTATGTTATATCTTTACATATATGTTTAGATGGATTTGTAGTATTTCAATTAAAGTTTTGAGACAACGAGATGCATTAAATCATGTTATGTTCTTTTGAAACTTTGATTTATGAATTAATTTTTGCTTATTGATTTAGATCATAATAATATTTTGAATAAAATTATTGATCTATCGCTACAATTAGTTGGATTATTGAAATACTTCATAGTTATTTCATGTATAAATTGCTCCACACTTACAAAATCAAATGTGTGAGATATTAAGAAATATGTAACTTTAAATTATCATTTTTCATATTTGTTTTGTTGTGTCATATATGTTTTCATTGTTTTTACACAACTTATTAAGATAAGTCATCATCGATGACTAGTATTTTTCCATTGATTTCAACTCTTTCTCTATGATAATATTTTTTCCAACTCTATAAAGGTGAAGCCTTTATAATATGTTTTATGATTTTTTATTTTAATGAAACTCTTGTCTCATTAATTGCATAACATTGATGACAAACAATATTAATACTATATCAAGTGATAGAAACCTGATTAAAGGCTCCAAAAGGGCTTATACTATGTCACTAGTAGTATTTGATTCCATGTGAATGTCACTTTATACTATGCTAAATCTAGAAGAATCTTGTAAGACCAACTTAGTTTCTCGGAGTAAACAATGATTTATTAATTCATTGTAAAGTCATATAAACGTACATTATAACAACCAAAAGTTTTTATGTAGTAACTAGTCTACTTATATACTTGAAAGATAGAATGACATATTGTGCATATTATCATTTTAATGAGACAATTTTCTTGTCGTTAGGGTGAGAAGAGCCAGTTCCAGAAAAACAGTGTGAAATTATTTGGAATACATTGACTTTGACTTATCTTGATTCGTGTACTAATCAACGTGAACTGGAAGTTCAAAAAGATTATTTATTTGCAAGGACTTGCAAATCAACTACCAAATGTTTTAATTGATGTAAAGAAAGTGACAAAATCATTTTCACTAACCTAGAATATTCCAATGCAAATTAATGTCCTTGAATGACAATTAAATAATGCATTGATGTTTGTGAAGGACGATAAAATAATGCGTTGATGTCTGTGAAGGATGATTAAATAATGAGTTGATGTCTATTGGCAGAACGGAGGGTTGGCTGCATCCATCAACTCCCCTTGTGTTCGTCGTGGGCGCTTGTGTGAATGCACTATAAGGCTAGGATATGTGCATTGCCTAACAGTAATTGCTTTTAGGAGAGTTCGTAGCGCCTGAGGTTCTACAAGTGGTATTAGAGCCAATGTCACGGGTTCGAACCCTAAGGGGGTCGTTGGGGGGGAGTTTGTTGGCAGATCTGAGGGTTAGCCGTGTCCATCAACTCCTCTTATGTTCGTCGTGGGCGCTTGGGTGAATGCACTATAAGGTTAGGGTATGCGCCTTTCCTAACAGCAATTGTTTTTAGGAAAGTTGGTAGTGCCTGAGGTCCTACAATGTCCTTGAAGAGCAATTAAATAATGAGTTGATGTCTCTGATAGACAATTAAATAATGAGTCTAAGGCACACTTGAATCATGGTAGACCCTGAAAAGGCAAACACATTCCCTAGAAGAGGAAAACACAAGGAAAGATATATGAAAGGTGACACTATTGAAAAAATTGCATATAAAATGAGTTCTTAAAATGACTGATCAGTCTCAAGCAGCTCCTGAAGATGCATAGTTTAAACAAGTAGTCTTATGAGAGGCATATGTTTTACAATTAGCTCCTAAAAAGGTATAAGTACCTAATAATGCTGAGATCTCAATTATCTACTTATATATGGAGAAAAATGAGATTGAAATACTCTTATAATTAACAATATTGTGAAACCAAGGTTTGGTTAATCTCGGTTTTGATGATAATAAAACAAGGTTTAGAATTAATGATTATATTTCAAGTGTGATTAGGTAAGACGATTTCCAAAGTGACAATCACAAAGACAAATCAAGCAAAGGAAAAATCATGAAGAAGAAAACCACCTTAAAGAGAAGTGTTTTTCAAGACCCAAGCTTCATAAAATCTCTTTGTAAGATTGTTGGTGCACTAGGATTTTCATGCATTATATTCTTTACTTATGCATCAAAATCATCCAAGAGTTATTTTGTTTTAAATATTTTAAAATTGGATGATTTCATGTTTTCAACTAAAACCTTGTGTTAAATGTTTTTCAAACTTGTTTAAAAGGTTTTAAGTTGAAAAAGTTGGTTGTTGAGCCAAAAATGGCTCAACCGATTAAACTGGATGAGGAACCGATCGATCGCCAGCTCAACTGATCTAGGAGCAGGTTGACCCCCAGTTCAACCGGTCAAGGGTATGAATAATAATCGGTCGACCGCCAGCTCAATCGATCGAGAGGTGCAAAAAACCTTCTTTCTCTTTCAGAATGGTTGTTCAACCGAATGAGGAACCGGTCGACCCACACCTTAACCAGTCGAGGTCCGGTCAAGCCACACCTCAACCGGTCGAGGTCCAACGATCACCTGCCAAGCATTAAATGCTAACGACTAGTCAACCGGTCGACCCCCAGCTCGACCGACCGAACCCCCAACTGCTAGTTTGGTTTTTTTCCTCTATAAAAAAAGCTCCAAATCTTCATTGTTTAAGAGCTCAACCTTCCCAAACCTTTCTTGAATATATTTGAGCCTTGGAAGAGTGTTTTGAATGCACCATTATTCTAAAACTTGCATATCATTAGTGTACATTTCAATCATAGTTTTATTGTATCATTTGAGCTTAAAGTTTTTGTACTAGGATTTTGTGAGATTATTTATTTATAAATCTTTGAGATGAAGTTTCTCAAGTGTGGGGTATCACTTGAGAGGTTGTTCAAAAGTGGGATTCTTGAGGATTGTAAAGGGTGCTTGGAGCCAAAAGTCCAAGAGAGTGGATTAGAACCATAATCCAATTGTATTGCGTGAAGGCTTGGTTTAGAAGCCTTGAATTAGTGGAACCTCAAGCTTGGGATTGAAGCTAGAGGAGAGTGGATGTAGGCCAGGTTGCGCCAAACCACTATAAAATCTTATGTTTGCATTCTCTCTTCCATACTCTTTTACTTTATATGCAATTGTCTTTATATTGTTTTATTATATACTTGCATATATTTGTCTCTTACATTCACATAGTTTAAATTTGCAAAAAAAAGACCATCACCCTATTCACCCCCTCCCCCATCTAGGGTGATTACCATAGGTTGGATTAGCCTAATTTTTCTAACAAATATATTTTCTTTCCAAGTGCCTATTGACATCATAAGAAATGAGGGTCCCAAAGTCTACTATGGATGAATGTCAACATAGAAAAGATTGGTAAAAATGGAAAGACTACATCTCGACAAAACTAGACTTATTAGAAAAATGAGAAGTATTTAGACCTATATTCCAGACGCCTAAAGTTGTCAAACTTTTAGATATAGATGAGTATTTATAAGAAATTGTAATGAGAAAAATGAAATCATAGGATATAAAGCATGACTCATAGCTCAAGGTTTCTCGTAAAGACCTAATATTAACTACGAGAAAACATATTCTCCTATGATGGACGCAATTAAATTTAGATATCTAATTTGTTTAGTAGTCTTAGAAGAACTAAAATTGCTTCTCATGGATGTCGTTACTACATATTTACATAGATCTTTAGATTATGACATATATATGAAAATCCCTAAAATATTTCAAATACATGAAGCAACTAATTAAAAACATTATAATATATACTCAATTAAGCTACAAAAATATTTGTATTAATTAAGCAGTCCAAAGGCATGTGGTACAATCACTTCAATGAATATTTGAAATGGAAAGCATGTATGTATTACCTTATTTGTCTATGCATATTCATTATGTTAAATATTTGCAATTATTATAATATATGTGGAACATTGAATTTTGTTGGAACTCATGAAAAGGTTACAAGAATAGTTGACTATTTGAAAAGTAAAATTGAAATGAAAGATCCTAGATAACAAAATTTTTGTCTCGACCTACAGATCGAGTACTTTTTAAACGAAATAATAGTTTATTAGTCCACATATACAAAGAAAGTTTTGAAGCACTTTCATATTAGTAAATTACATCCATTAAGTTCTTTGATGATAGTTCATTCACTTGAAGTGAAAAATGATATTTTTTGTTTTAAAGAAGATAAAGAAGAACTATTTGGTCCAGAAGTACCATATTATAGTGTTATTAGTGCACTGATGTATCTTACAAATTATACACGACCAAATATTACATTATTTGTTAACTTGCAAGATATAGTTCTACACCAACTCATAGACATTGGAATAAAGTCAATCATGTACTTGATAACATGGGTCTATGTTATTCCAAAGGATCATAATCTTAATTGTTTGAATATGTAGACGTTGTCTATCTTTCAAACCCCCATAAAACTCATCTCAAATGAGGTATGTATTTATTTATGGTGGTACAACAATATCATGGAGATCAATCAAGCAAATAATGGAAACATGTGGACTACCCTCCATCAGAGATAATGCTACCAAGTTATATAATGTTGTATGCATTGTAGAGATTAAAGAAAGACACATTAAAGGTGATAAAATTAAGCATATATCGCTCAAGTTCTTTTACATTCATCAACTCTAGAAAAGTGATTAAAATGTTGTTCAACGAGTAAGATCAAGTGACAATTTAACAAATCTATTCACAAATGCATTGTCAACTACAATACTTAAGAAGCTCATTGGAATATGTCGACTCAAAGATCTTCATGTTGCGCTATTAGAGAGAATATAATCATGTTAACATGAGGGATGAGCTAATTGATAGGAATATCACTACGTTGTACTCTTTTTTCCTTCGTCCAAGTTTTATCCTATTGGATTTTATTAGCGAGGTTTTTAACAGGGCAATTGTAGTAATCCAAAAGAATATTGTACTATTTTTCCTTCATTAAGGTTTTTCTTATGTGATTTTTCCTAGTAAGGTTTTAATGAGACATATTTTTATGATCATTCAAAGGAGAGTGTTATAAAATATGAAATTTTATCAGATTATGAGAACTTATGGATGATATATATTTCTTTGTGACTCTCTATAAAATGGAGATATCTCTAATGAAAATTTCCAATTCTTTCCCTACATTCTATTTTACTTTTATTTGAATATCTTTGTTTATTCTCTCGTCTTTTCTTCTCTTTATTATTTTATTTTACAACATTTTTAAAATTTTAAAATAAATGAATATAAATATGTTAAAGGAATTTAAGTTATTTTTTTTTATAAAAAAATGATAAATATTATCTTTCATCATACCTATATCAATTATACTTTCAAAATAACTTTAATATGTATATTTTTATAATATTTTTACATATTTTACCGATATTTTATTTTTCATATATGCGTAAAATTCAAATATATTTCAAACCTCGCTCGTAATCATCCTTCTATCATTGATCTCCTTCAATGACCAATTGGATTTGTTTATCAGATTTACTATTTAAAAGGAAATTACATTAGTTTTTAAATAGAATCTTTAAAAGGATATTAAAGGAAATTAAATTTATAATTTTAAAAGGAAATTTAAATTTTAAAAAGAAAGAAAGTTAAAAAGGAAATTAAACAAAATAAATTTTAAATTTTAAATGATATTAGTTTTTAAATAGAAACTTTCCTTTTTAAAAAAAACTTAAATAGATATTTAATTTAAAGTATATAAAATTTTGACCGAAAATATTTATTTTTATAATTATTAATAAAGAAAAGGAAGGCAATGAGAAGCGGGACCACCTCTTGCCATCTGCTCCCGACTCGCCTCTTTTTATCTCAGTGTACTTGCCCACCAGTATACATTATTTTCGTTGGTGGGTCTGATAAAATTTTTCAGTGTTTCTCCTGCGGTATATTCCCAGTCAGGTGAGCCGTTCTTTAATTGTTACTCGATTCGATCAACACTCATGTTCGATTCAGATCATTCAACTATTTCTTTAAATTTCGCTATTTACTTATATAATTTCAATAGCTTGGTGTTTTGGCATCCCAGTTCTTTATTGTTGGATTTGATCAAACACAACAATCAAGGATTTTACTGTCTGTTTGGTTGATGAGAAAACGGAGGAAAAGAAGAGAAAATCAATCTCGAGTAGATCTTTTCTTCTGTGTTTGTTTCCAATAGTTTGAATTTCCTTATAAGGTTTTATATTTGGAGTCACAATTGCTTATAAATTATGATCACCGATCTAAAGTTGTTGAATAGCGGATTCATTTTTGTCCTTTTTAATCCATTGTGCTACCGAGGGATTATGTTATATGCTAAAGTTTTCCAGGGTTTGAATTTTCTTTTTCCCTTTACTATTGTTGGATTGAATGAAATTGTTTTAGTTTGAAATTTCCAGCTTCCAGGGCTGGTACGATATTGCAGTTATTGTTGTGCTAGCGGAAGCTCTGATACCAATTTGTTGTGCTTTAGACTAATCCCACAGGATCTCCAAAAGCATCAAATAATATACAAACTAAACTAGCCCATAATATAAAGAAAAATAGCAAGAGAAATAGACATCCTGTCTTACCTACATCCTCAAGCAATGATGACGAATTCATTAATCTTCAAATCAAAATTACAAAATCAAATTGGGAGAGTTTTCTCCACACAAATTGGCTAAAGCAACTAAGATTGGCTAAAACCACATAGATTGACTAAAATCATTCTAACAACTTTGGCTGAAGTAATTCTCTCACCATTCTGACCAAAGGACTTGGACTTATTTACAGGACGCCAAGCCTCTGATAAAACCAATTCATAATCCTTGTGGAACAAGGACTCCTACATATAACAAATTATCAGATCATAATCGTTATGAGAACAAGGATTTCAAAAATATATCAAACACTTAATTGAGCCAAAAACCAACAGTTATAAGTTATTTATGTAAAAGCTGTGTGAAAAATTGGCAGTATACAGTTTCTCATCTATTGCAAATGCAAATCCGATACAATTACTGTTGGAAATATGAAAGTGTTATTAAGACAGAAATTTTAGTAAGGGAAGTGAAATATCAATTATTCTGAGGTTGAGTTGAAATTGTTTTTGCTCAAAGTATTCTTTCCAGTAATTAATTGAAAAGACCTTTGGCTTGGCAACCAACTGTGAAGCTCAAATGGAGAGTCTTAATTGTTTCAATATTCATGGAAAATTGCTGTGTTATTTGGTTCTTATGTTTGTTTCCTATGTTTGATATCTTGTCACTTGTTTAACCATGACTTCAGTTTGTACGAGCTGTTAGGCAAGTGTCTGTAGTGCTGAATGAATCTGCTGCTGAATAACTAATTTCTTTGTTTCTGCACGTTCGTTTTTATAAGTACATGGTATGCTGTAATGGCAAGAGAATTGGATTAGTTTTTCCCAACATCCTTGATACTTAAGGGCTATAAGTTAACTACAAGCTGATAAATGCTGCATTAGAACAGTTGATTTAGGTTTTTAGTAGAAACTAGAAACCTATTAAAGAAAGGGCAGTACCGTGTTTGTCCATTTGATTGATCTTTTATTGGATTCATTCATATGTATGCAAATCTGAGTTCCTGTTGTTCGGAAATCACTGATGTGTTTCTTTATCTGACAAAAAGTTCTAAAAATGTTTGTGTGGTATTTTCATGGGAAAAAAATCAGTGTTGTATAACTAGCAGGCTAATTATATATTTCTGTTGTAGGAGCTATGATTAAGCTTTTTAAAGTAAAGGAGAGACAGAGAGAAATTGCTGAGAGTGCCAATGGAAGGGCACCCGTTAAGAAGCAAACTGCTGGAGAATTGCGCCTTCATAAAGGTCTCACCTATCTTAGCAATTCAATGGTTATACTTTTTTCCTGTTGTTTATTGCCTATAGCTGGTCATAATGTATTTTACAGTAGTCAGTTTCCTATTGAGCATTGGTTGTCATTTGTCATTTCTATAGTTCGAGTTATTTTGATGTTAAAATGCAAGTAGAGGGAGATGGAGACATAAAAGTACATGGGTAGGATTAGTTAGAAGGTTTCATTGGGTAATGACACTTTCTTTAATGCTTACTTCTAGCTAAGTAGGAGTTTGATTAGGTCTGGGATTGACCCCAAAGTAATTAGCCATAGAGAATCATGAGTTGGTGTTAACTATTCTGTAACTTGTTCTCTTATTAAAGCTTCAAATCTATTCTTGAAATGCCAAAATTGGGTTTTCTAACTGATAGCAAGTGCTGCTTTTATATCAGCTTTAATGGCCTTTATAAAGGCAAGAGGCAGTTTCCATTGACTTACCTTTTGCAGTGCCTAGTTAATTAAACAACATCTATTTTATTAATTCTGACTATGGGATACTCGCATACTCGTTCAAACTTCTGTACTTTTTATTCTTTACTGCTGG
The DNA here is from genome assembly GCF_004353265.1 of Vitis riparia. NCBI lineage: Eukaryota > Viridiplantae > Streptophyta > Magnoliopsida > Vitales > Vitaceae > Vitis > Vitis riparia. The sequence continues at coordinate 18,225,347 of NC_048434.1, read as the reverse complement.
AGCTGTTTTATTGATGAGTTTTTGTGTTGCATTTTGTGATGTGGAGAGACAGTGAGTATGATTTAGGCCCTTTGAAGTCTCATTTCAAGATTCAAACTGACCATGAATTTTGCTTTCAAACAGGACCTATGTTATCTGCTTTCTAGGGTTCCACTATATTCATCAACAAAACTGTAGTTTCTTAATTTTCCATGCCACCCTTTCTCTTGAAGCTCAGGATTCATGGGCTAGAAAATGTGTGTAAATAAGGTAGTTAGGTATCTTGGGCAGTTTATCATGCTGTATTTATTTATCTATAAGGTTCTCTGCTGTTTTTTTAGCTTAGGAGTCAACTATCCTGCAACAAAATTATTTCATCTCAACTTGGGCTCTCTATAGTTGTATTTTATATCTTCTGATTCTACCATTTCATCTAGCAAAGAAGGTTCTTGGGGTATGTATCTTGCAGATATCAGTGAGTTGAACCTACCCAAATCATGTTCCATATTATTCTCCAATGGAAAGGATGATCTGATGAACTTTGAAGTTGTAATTCGACCTGATGAAGGATATTATTTGTAAGTAACCTTTCACATGCACCTATGATCTTTGGGGTTTGTTGTGGTATAAGAACTTGCATTACAGCAAATATCAGTTATGCACATTTCCCTTTTTATAAGTAAAATAGGGTTTTCTATTAGGTTTTTGTTTCAAAATTTATTCATGCATTCTTCATTATCAAAAGCACAAATTATTTTGCTGGATGATCTTGGTTTTGCTTCTACAGAGGTGGCACATTTAATTTCTCTTTCCAAGTAAATTCTATCTATCCACATGAAGCTCCGAAAGTCAAGTGCAAGACCAAGGTGGAGAAAGCACAATCTTTAATTTCTTTTGCTTCTGGCTCTGTTTCCCTTTTATCAGTTTCTTGATAGTATTTTTGTCCATATATATGGTGTTGTATAATGGTGTTAAATTCTCATAGTACATCCAACTTGTAGGTCTACCATCCCAACATTGACTTGGAAGGAAATGTTTGCCTCAACATTTTACGAGAAGATTGGAAACCTGTCCTTAATATAAATACGATTATTTATGGATTGTACCATCTTTTCACGGTATTGATTGGTTCTTCTGTAAGTAGGTCACTATAACTTTGTCACCCTCTAATATCGTCCATTCTCTCCATTTTGTTTGTGTAGCAACCAAATCATGAGGATCCCCTCAACCATGAAGCAGCAGCTGTGTTGAGAGATAACCCAAAGTTGTTTGAATCCAATGTAAGAAGGGCTATGGCTGGCGGGTATGTGGGACAGATCTCCTTCCCACGGTGTCTGTAGCTTTGGTTTGCCTGGACTTGGTGCCACTCCATATTGTCATTCCTTGAAGGCCCAGGAGCTGCATCTTGTTTCAAATTACATGTTTTGATTTTCAGGGTGAGGTTAGGGAATTGTAATTCCCAAAAAACCAACAAAGGCCCAGAGGAAGGTGTGTAGGTTACCGTAACATTTGTGGCTCTTGCGACGTTGGCTTGCCATTTCTTTATTTTGATGTGGAACAATACAGACTTATAGCTTGGACGAGGATATACATATATTACATCTTTTGTTTTTCCCCCATTCAACACTTCTCATTGTGGTTGCATCTCGAAGGCCTGCATTGCCATGGATTGGACTCTCGAGATCTTGAAAGGTTGTTTTTTACCTGGAGGAAAAGTGAAATCGTTCTTTCTATTTTCACACAATTGTAACATTTGAGATGAGTCTCTATTTGCACATAAAGTATCATTATTTTGATATCGTGAGATGGTACAACTTAGTTGCTATTAGCCTATCAGTCCTTTGGCTATGGCACAATATTTTCTAATAGCTTCATACCAAAGGGGCGGGATCTATCCGTGTCAAATGCTGTGGGAAGTAAAATCGAATCTCCAGTTTCCTGGACATTTATACTTGCTTATTGAAGTGCATTATCTCATGGTTGGAGGAAAGGAAATTGAGATTGTCCCCATGGTCCCATTTCTAACTGAACCAACTCGACAGCTGAAACACTGCTAGACCAAATCTCATGATGGCTGTATTAGTTATTTGGAAGAGCATAGATTCCACCCCGCCCTCTGTCCATAAGCAAAAGTGCCTCATCTCTCTTGCCGTTAGCTCACTCTGCAAATGAACTCAAAGCCACACCTACTTGCGCAGTTCATGGTTTATTTACTCCCCTTTTGGTCTTTCTGTTTGATTAAACAAACCGGGCCTTTGGGATCTGGGGAATGGACACTGTTCCAAGAACCAAGCTGGCCACCTGGCGGGGTCTTGACATTGTGCGCCCAGACTAATATTCCACTGGCCAAATATTTGACAATCTTTTTCTCTATCATCTTCTCTTGTTGAATCAGTGAAAGGTGTTTGTTCCGGGTACCATGAATCTGGAAGGAGCTTTATGATGTAAAGATATCATGTTCTTTCTTAGGGAAGTGTTTTCTTTCTGAAGGGCATCATCAGGCTTCCAAGTTACATTTGGTTCATTTTTGTTATTGGCAGGCGAGGGATTCAATTTGTTTGCAGTGTGGCAAGGTGGCTGGTGAATTAACTGATCCAGGCACTGAGATCAAAACTTGAAGTAATCAATTGAATACCTCTCAAGCTAATACCACAACTCAAATATTTACCTGATGATTCAGTCTTGGAATTGCCTCAAGAGCACTTAGCATGATAGCTCAAGCTCCCAATGCAAAGTCTAAGAAGGAACCCAAAGCAAGCTCAAATTTGGGTCAAAATCTAATGCTAAAATGATCGAAACAGTATGATTCAGAAAATTTTATACCAGGGAACTAAAATAAGGCTTCTCACATCATCTCTTCCTCTTTCAAACTAGCAATTCTAGCATTTTCTCTGTCCCGCCTGAAAACCACATACAACGGTGTGTAAAACAAGCAACATAAGCCGAATGGAACTGCCATCATTGAAAGAAGACCTCTTGACAAGGCAAAGGCTGCCTGTGCAGACCCTGAAACTGGATCAACAGTCTTTGGATCATAGCCAAACATTTTCTCTGAAAGAATTCCAACCATGGGGGCGGCAAAAGAAGAGAAGGATCCTTCAAAAGCACGATCAAATGCATAGATCATGGTCCGGTGCTTGACAGGGACAACCTCCGCAAACATGGGAGCATTTGCAGCTGTGCCATTCCAGCTGATGGTTAGCCCCATGAGAAAGAGGGTGGTGCCAAAAGTGAACCAGCTGCTCACTGACTGTGGAATCACTGTAAGAAGGAACCATGAAAATGGGATGCCCATGAGAGCACTGAACTGAGCACACATGATACGGCCTGAGTGAGGATAGATTTGTGACATTCGATCTGCAATTAATCCACCAAGGAGGGACCCCATTGCACATCCAATGGCAAAAACACTGAGGAGTGCTGCTGAGCTGTTATGATCAAAACCTGCGAAAAGGGTCACAGAAATCATACCTTTTGCAAGTAGGAGAAAATGAAACGTCCTAGTAAGCAATATTTATTATGGCCTACCAGTTTGAGTTTGAGAAGGGATAGTGTTGAGAGAGAGAAAGAAGAAAGACCTTAATTCTCATTAATATCATCATCTACTTACAATTGAGAAATATATATATATACAAGGCTAGGAGTCCTAACTACCATACATGTATCCTATATTAACAAGGAAAGGTTATACACTATAAATACGTTATATTCAACACTCCCCCTCAAGCTGGAGCATATACGTCATATGCACCAAGCTTGTTACAAATATATTTAATCCTAGGACCTCTGAGAGATTTAGTGAAGATGTCAGCTAGTTGATCATTTGAATTAACAAAACTTGTAGCAACACATCCTGATGCGATCTTCTCTCTAATGAAATGACAGTTAACTTCAATATGTTTGGTCCTTTCATGAAAGACTGGATTGGATGCAATATGTAATGCGGCCTGGTTATCACATATGAGTTTCATTGTTCATCCTTTCCAAATCTCAACTCTCGAAGAAGATGTCTCAACCATATGAGTTCACATGTTGCCAAAGCCATAGCTCGATACTCGGCTTCAGCGCTAGATCTGGCCACTACATCTTGTTTCTTACTCTTCCAAGATATTAGATTACCTCCAATAAAAACACAGTACCCTGAAGTGGAACGTCTATCTGTGGGTGAGCCAGCCCAATCTGCATCTGTGTAACCAACAACCTGAGTATGACCTCTGTTCTCGTACAACACACCTTGGCCTGGTGTACTTTTGATATATCGAAGAATGCGGATTACAGCATCCCAATGGCTATCACATGGTGACTGTAGGAATTGACTAACAACACTCACAGGAAAAGAAATGTCTGGACGAGTAATGGTGAGATAGTTCAATTTACCTACAAGCCGTCGATATCTCCCGGGGTCTCCTAAAGGCTCCCCCTGTCCTGGTACAAGTTTGACATTCGGATCCATAGGTGTGTCTACCGGTTTACAGTCTAACATACCGGTTTCTTCCAGGATGTCTAAAGCATACTTCCTTTGGGAAAGGACCACAGCAGAACTGGATTGAGCTATCTCAATTCCCAAGAAATACTTGAGTTTCCCCAAGTCTTTGGTCTGAAAGTGGGTAAAAAGGTGTTGCTTTAGTTTCTGAATACCATCCTGATCACTGCCTGTAATGACGATGTCGTCCACATAAACAACCAATAAATACACTGCCCCAAAGAGTTATGATGATAGAAAACTGAATGGTCTGCTGTACTGCGAAGCATGCCAAACTCTTGAACAACAGAACTAAAACGGCTAAACCATGCTCAGGAGATTGTTTCAAGCCATATAGAGAACGGCGTAACCTGCATACTAAACCAGACTCCCCCTGAGCAACAAAACCAGGAGGTTGCTCCATATAAACTTCCTCGGCAAGATCACCATGAAGGAAGGCATTTTTAATATCCAATTGATAAAGAGGCCAAGAACACATGGCAGCCATGGAGAGAAGCAACGGACAGAAGTAATCTTGGCAACCGGAGAGAATGTGTCACCATAATCAAAACCATAAACCTGAGTATAGCCTTTAGCAACTAAGCGGGCCTTAAGGCGATCAACCTGACCATCAGGACCAACCTTAACTGCGTAGACCCAACGACAGCCAACGGTAGATTTACCAGAGGGTAAAACAACAAGATCCCAAGTGCCATTAGAGTGCAGAGCAGCCATTTCATCCACCATTGCTGTCGCCAGCCTGGATGGGAAAGAGCTTCATGGGTGCTCTTTGGAAGAGAAACAGAGGATATAGCAGAAACAAAAGCAGAATAGGGTGAAGATAATCGATGATAACTCAAAAAATTGTAAATAGGATGAGGATTACGAGTAGAGCGAGTACCTTTCCGAACAGCAATGGGTAAGTCATTAGGAGAAGGCAGAGCCGGGGTAGGTGAAGCCGAAGGGATAGGAAGTGAGTCAGCAGGTGCCTCAGCAAAAGGGAGAGGAGCAACGACACGAGGGCACGATGATAAACCTGAAGTGGTCGAGGAGGCATAGCATCAGGTGGGGAGACAATGGGAATAGGCAAGACTTAGAAACAGGAAGAGACTCAGAAGTGGTGGAAAAGAATGGTGAGTCCTCAAAGAAGGTGACATCAGCGGAGATAAAGTATCGATGAGTCTCAAGGGAATAACAACGATAACCCTTCTGAAGTCTGGAGTATCCCAAGAAAGACACTTCATGGCTTTGGCGGAAAGCTTGTCCTGTCCAGGAGTGAGAATATGAACAAAGCAAGTACAACCAAAGACACGAGGAGGAAGGAAATAAAGTGGTTGGTCAGGGAAGAGAAGGGAGTGAGGAATCTGATCATGTAAGACAGAGGAGGGCATACGATTAATCAAATAACAAGCGGTAAGAACAGCGTCCCCCCAAAAACGAAAAGGAACATTGCTATGGAGGAGGAGAGTACGAGCTGTCTCAACAAGATGTCGATTCTTGCGTTCAGCTACCCCATTTTGTTGAGGAGTATGAGCACAAGAAGACTGATGAAGAATCCCATGATGAGACATAAACGAAGTAAATGGGGCTGAAAAATATTCCCTGGCATTGTCACTGCGTAACACACGAATAGAAATATTGAACTGGGTTTGGATTTCAGCATAAAATTTCTGGAAAATAGAGAATAACTCAGCTCGATTTTTCATTAAAAATAACCAAGTACATCGAGAATAATCATCAATGAAAGTGACAAAATACTGAAATCCTAAAGTAGACGCAGTCCGACAAGGACCCCAAACATCAGTGTGGACAAGCTCAAAAGGAGACTTTGCCCAATTATTCAAACGCTTTGGGAACGAGATACGAGTATGTTTCCCAAGCTGACATGACTCACACGGAAGCGACGATAAAGTGGAAAAACGAGGGACCATCTTCTGGAACTTGGAGAGACTAAGGTGGCCCAGACGATTGTGAATGAGGAGAGGAGCATCAGTGGAAATGCAAACTGCAGGAGATGAATCCGAGGTGAGGTGATAGAGGCCTTGAGACTCACGTCCTATGCCAATCGTCTTCCCCGTACTCCGGTCCTGCAAGGTCACAAATTTATCAGAAAAGGTAATAGAGCAATTAAGAGTACGAGTGATTTTGCTGATGGAAATAAGATTAAAAGGACACTCAGGAGTATAAAGGACAGAAGTGAGAGGTAGAGAAGGCAGAGGAAGGGCCAAACCAATACCTTTAGCCACAGTTTGAGAACCATTAGCTAAGGTAACATTAGGTAAAGCAGAGGTAGTAGTAATAGAGGAGAAAAGATCCTTATTACCAGATAAGTGATCAGAAGCTCCAGAATCTAGAATCCAGGGTCCAAGAGAAGATGTGTGGGTAAGGCAGGCAGAGGCATTACCAGGCTGGGCAACAGAGGCAACAGAAGCCTGAGATGCGGAAGAGCTCGGAGCTTGAGGCAGCGGAGAATCAGAGGACTGGGCCACATGGGCAGTGCGAGGAGGTCGTCCATGTAACTGATAGCAACGATCGCGAGTGTGGCCAAGTTTATTGCAATAGGTGCAATGAGGACGTTGACCTCTACCTCGGGTACCACTACGGCCTCCTGGAGAGTTAGTTTGAGAAACTAACATAGAAGAATCTGAAGTGCTATCAAATGGCAAAGTCTGAGTGGAGGAGATACGGAGGAGGCGAGCAAACACATCATCCAAGGACGGAACTGATGAACTACCAAGAATCTGATCGCGGACAGGCTCAAGATCCGGACGGAGGCCAATAAGAGTAAGAACCATGAAGAACTTGTCAAGCTGTGTTTGTTGAGCCCCAACATCAGGAGTAAGAGGCATCACAGTCAAGAACTCCTCCTTAAGAGAGGCAATCTGGCCAATATAAGTAGATAGATCCAAGTCCTGTTGGCTGAGATGGACAATAGCAGAAGCCACCTTATAAAGACGCTGGATATCATTCGTATATAATCCTTTGGCCTGAGTCCAAAATTTAAAACAAGTTTTGTAGGCCCGAAGATGAAGAAGAATCTTGGGATCAACCGATTGCCATAATACTCTACATAACTGTGCATCTATCTTCCTCCACTGTACGCGGTCAACCTCAGGGATATCTGCCTCCTATGTAATCAAGTGATCCTCATATCCTTGACCCATAAACCAAAGTTCAACAGAGGCAGACCAGGAAAGATAATTGTCACTGCCAACCAATTTCTCCGAAGTAATCATAGGAGATCCAGATATAACAGCGGAAAAAATGGATTTTTAGTAGTCATATCTACTTATCTGGAGAATGAAGTATGTTTGGATCGAAGAGAGCCCTAATACGGCTTCAGATTGCGGCGTGGCACCACCGAAAAAGGGAGATGGCCTCAGATCGCGGCGTGGTACCACCAGAAAGGTAGAAGAACACTTCCCAAGGCACGTGCAGGGATTAGAGTGGAGAAAAAGTAGTCGGAGCTTCGCCGGAAAGACTGTTTGGAGGGCCGACGGAGACAAAAATCCCCAAAAGAGGTACGTGCAGGGCTCGAATGGGAGAACCAGGGAGGTAGGGAGGCTGGTCGGCGTCAGGCGAGGCTGCTGGAGGAGGCGCGTCGCCGGAAAATCCCTCACGCGCCCTCACGCGCCGGCGCGTGAGATGCAGCCGCCGGACGGAAACGTGCGCGTGGGCGGCGCGTGGATGCTTTTTTGGTGCCGGTGCCTTCACAAAAGTTGTAGATCTCCTCCAGGCGCTCCTTCTGGTATGGTCGGTGTCGGAAAATACGTCGCCGGAAAAATTCGCCGGCGGTGAGTAGTTTCTGTCGACGATCCGAATGACCGGAAAGTATTGGGAGATGGGGAAGGTGACCGGAATGAAACACGGTCACCGGAAGGTTTCCCGGAGTTGATGACACGGGAAACAGGAAAGAATTAGGTTTTCTTCCTTGGCTCTGATACCATGTTGAGAGAGAGAAAGAAGAAAGACCTTAATTCTCATTAATGTCATCATCTACTTACAATTGAGAAATATATATATATACAAGGCTAGGAATCCTAACTACCATACATGTATCCTATATTAACAAGGAAAGGTTATACACTATAAATACGTTATATTCAACAGATAGAAATAGGGGAAGGTGTTTGCAAAAACATAAATAATCCTTCTTTCTTTCAGGCATTATCGGGATCCAGTATCTTGGAAATTGTGATGTCTATTATGGTATTATCTGAACCATACGGGTAAGTCCGTTATTTTGCAATTTATAAGAAAATTAGAAGCAAACAGTAAATGGTTCTCACAATATCCACAATTCCAATTCATCAGGCTCTTGAAGTGCGGACCCTAAATCAAGTAAGTGCTATATTGCATGATCCTTCTAGTGTCATTTTATTTTCATATGACGTCCCCTCTAATTTAAATATATTTTTTTGATAGGCAAATCAAGTGAGTATATGATGTAAAAAGCACCAAAATACAGAGGTTCTAAACAACGGCACCAAAAGACACGGCCAACCCTCAAAGTTAAATTTATCATGCACTTGATAAACTTAGGAATATTCTTGAATTTGCGCTCACCAATTAGTTCAAACCACATGGTGAAGAAAACCATGGCAGTCCATGGTAGTGAACCAACAACACCCTGCAAGACAATGATCTGAAATGTTTGCACTTTTATAACAGCTTTCATGGCTGTCCAAGACTCCAGCCAAACTGACACTGAACTGCCTTTGCTTTTATCTAACAAACTTTTCCTGCAACAGGATAGGGCCAAATCAACAAACACTGACATAAGCCAGCAAGTATGTCATTTAACATGCTGTTTCTATGTTCTGTCACCAAGGCTCATCAATCTAAGAATGATGATGAAAAAGGATAAGGTTAATGAATGCAAATGAAAATGGGGATAACGAAACAAAATATGAATCTAAAGGCATCATCCCTTTGGTTGTTGGAAACTGTAAGGAAGAAGTAAGAGAAAGAAAAAAAGAAAGGAGGGAAAAAAAAGGAAGGAAAGCAAGAACAGGTTCAGTTCAATAAATTGTTACTTCATTCTTTCTCCTATTTTATTTGCCTTTCAAATAGAGATGAAGAGCTCAAAAGTGGATAAATTTTCAAATAATTTACTCTGTTTCGATTTTTTCCATTTGTGTTTTCTATGACAACCAAACACGAGAATTGAGATTCCTTTATATTGTGTCTCACTTTCCTTGGAATGTTCCAACATCCAAACAAAGAATTCATACGCCACATAGTATAACTTTGTATGTTCAATATAGCCAAAGCCAGTCATTTCTTCAGGAAGTTCAAAAAGGGAAATTAATGGATGCAGGGCACAGAAAGAAGCTGAAACAATGACGAATCTAAAGAAACTCAAAGAAGCAATCAGTACCTGTCAGAGTTCTCACCACTATCATGTGTAATGTTAATTGTTCTTCTTGGGTCAACCACATACTGAAAAACAAGAAACCCAATTAATGAACTCAGTGTTGCCATCATAATGAAGGCACAACGCCATCCAGGTATGCCCCAGAATTGATGACCAGCCATAACTGTTGCCAAAACTCCACCTCCTATGCCCCCTAAAGAACCGATAAGGTTTAGAAACCCAAATCCAGTCCCCCTCACACTATCCTTATAGCTATCAGCTATGAAAGATTGGAGTGCCGGTATCACAATTGCCAGTCCAAAGCCATTTACTGCTCTCCAGAATGCAACTTGCATGAACTGCTGGCTTGCACCCACTGCAGCTGTTGATATAGCCCAGCAAACAGTGCCCATTGCAAGAACAGTAGGGCGGTCATGGCTGATAACTAGAACACCTGCCAAGGGTGATGCGAGTCCCTGCACAAAGTTACGTATGAATGTGAGATATCCCAATTCAGATGGCCCAGCGCTGAAAGCTTCACTGACTTCTTTATAAACAGCTGGAAGGAGATTTTCATCAGCTCGCTCCATTATAGAGGCCAGGTTGATAAGAAAGAGAGAGAGAGAAATCCCAAAAATCTTTCTTGTTCTGTAATAAGCCAACAGATATTATGAGGACAGAGAAGACAATCAATGCACAGAGCAAAATTTTTATTACCAAAGCAACTAAATGGAAGGAAGAAAAAAGGCACAGCATACACATCTCTTTTCATGAGACTGTTTTTTATGTGAGTGCAGAAACACAAGAACGCATTGTATTTATAAACTAAACATTCTAGAATGGAATAAGCATTAAGATTAAAGGTATTGACATCTTAAATTTCAGAATTACCATCTTTGGACAAACAGCTAAATAAATAAGTTTTAAAACAAAAATATTTATCTGCTACTGCATGTTGTAAACAGTCTGGGGCAGAGTAAGTATCATTGTAGAAGTAATTGACATCTTAGATTTCAAGGATTTATCCTCTCCGTCCAGCAGTTATTTTATTTTTTATTTTTTATTGTTATTTTATTTTATTTTTGTGTCAAACTGCTATTTTTGTTGCCCATAAGAACTTGCTTTGATCTGTCCCAGTGCTGAATGCTACACAGAACAATTTGTGATTCATGTAGGGCCTGTCAGTAGTCCCTTAGACCTCTTTGTGGTGACCCATTACTTTTTTTCTTACCTGGATCTTGTTTAGTAGAGATTTATTTATCCCATTTTGTTCTAATTAGACTACCATTGGACTATCATTGAATTAATTTTAGTTTCACGATGTTTTTGAAAGCATTATAAACTTATAGTGGAGGAGTTCTCCTTTCCAAAATCCCTCAGGATTATTTTCTTTAGGTACATTAGATTCCTTTTCCCACATTACCTGTCAAGATTTTGGTGTTTTTGCATCATGGTGTTCTATTTTTTAACATTTTCATTTTATTGTTTATTCAAAGTCCAGCTCTCTGCCTTTTCATATCCCTAATAGTGATCAGGAAACAACACTAATAAATAAGTTAGGTTATGAGAATTTGGAACAGGTTCAGTAGGCAAAGTTGTTTAGTCATGAAACAAAATGCAATTTCAATGTAAGAACAGATAGAGGGATTCCTCATATGCCAATTAAGGTAGATAACAAGCTGGGAACTCTGGAGTCGAAGGGTTGGCTATACTCAATGCAGCCCTGCTTTATTATTATTATTATTTTTTTGATAAGTAAAAGAGAGATAAAATTGTATTGAAAAGAGCAGCCAGAACAGCAAATCAAAGTGTACGAAGTAGAAACACCTCCCCCTTCCCTTGCTGGAACAAATAGCTGTCAAACACGGAGGAGCAAGAGAAGCCCCACCCTCAACGAGAACCCACCCAATCAATGAAACCAACTAAAGTTGAAGGACCATCTTTTATGAACAATTTTGTCTCCGACCAAAGAAAGAAAACAAAAGAACTCTTAAGTCATTGGATTGACGTCATCTTCAACACAATTCTATTCCTTGCCTTCCAAACCATCCAAAAAATACATAAGGGGTTTGCTCTCCAAACTTCCTTTCTCTTTTTTCCCACAAATGACTCGTCCCAGCCCAAAAGCGTCGCCTTAATTGTGGCTGGCAGCACCCACTGCACCCCAAAAAGAGAGAAAAACAACACCCATAAAGTCCTTGTCTTGGCACAATGAAGGATCATGTGGTCTATCGATTCTTCATGCATTTGGCAAAGGTAACATCTATTCGCTAAAGACCATCCTCTTTTCTAAAGTTGGTTCAAAGTGAGAGCTTTTCCTCACGTTGCTTTCCACCCAAAAAAACTCACTTTGGGCTGCACACAGGCTTTCCAAATAACATTCGATGGAAAAGAGACTGGAGAGCTTGAAACTAAGGCTTTGTAGAGATACTTAACGGAAAACTTCCCACATTTAGTCTCTATCCAAAGCACCCTATCTTCCACATCCCACTGGACACTCTTCCCATTGAGGCCTAATAAAAACTTGTGCACCTCATCCACCTCCTAATCATTGAAAGATCTTGAGAAACGCAGACTCCAACTCCCTCCTCCCTCGGTGGAACTCCACACATCTTTCACCCAAGCATCATTGGAAATAGCTAGAGAAAATAAAGTAGGAAATGAAACACGAAAAGGTGCAGCCCCACACCATCTATCTTTCCAAAATTTCACCCTTTGACCATTACCCACCACAAAAGAGCGCCTACTACTTACAACATCCACTCCCTCCTAACTGCTTTCCACAACTCCATGCCATACCCATCCCTCACTTCCTTGGAACACTAATTGATTACACCAGATCCGAAAAATATCTCCTCTTTGAGTTGCGATGAGTCTTCAATTTGAATGCTTTGCTACTTTGTGGAGTGTGGGAGAAACTAGGATTATAATCAGGATAGTGATTGGGATAGTCCCATACAAGGAGAAACATCCACTGGAAGCATCTTGAACATCAACAGCATATGTTTAAAGTTAGGCCAAGACCAAAGTTCAGCTAAAAGATCCAGGATTTTTAGCAAGGCTATACTGGTGAAAGTTTCTATGTGAAGGATGCCTTTTGTTTCTCAACTTTACAAAATTTCCTCATTTCAATAGGTAATCTACTACTATGACTTCTTTCCATTGCAATCAAGCTCACTTAGACTTTTACCAATTACCGGTTATGCTAGTCTCACACACTTCTGTATTTTGAAAGAAAAGTTTGAATCTTATTTACCATTAAGGATATGCAGAAGAATACAGAGATAGCAGTCCAATTGAAAGCCCATAAGTGATGAGCAGAAACATTTAATGCATAGCATGGTTACTTCTAATACAGTTAACATAATCGCCCAAATAACAAACAAAGCCACTCTTCCTTTACACTCACTCTATCAAAACCAAAACGATATCATTTGTATACCTATTAACTCTAGGTTTGGCTGCCGAAAAAACACATTCAAAATTCTAATCCATTTTCTTTTCCCACCGTTTCTCAATAATCAAAGGAAAGGAAACTTACGAACTTAACCACCACAAAATCCTCCCCGGAAAAGCATAAAATAATCAATCAAACAGTTGAAGTAAATGGCTAAATTAAATCAAAACGAAACTAACAATGTCTTATAAATCAAGAAGAAGAAGAAGATGAAAGAAGAATGGAACTTACTTCATGGCTGCCAAGTGCGTGGGAAACAGAGGCTTAGATCGAAGAAGAGGACGAAATCTGAATCTCAAGCTCCTACAAACGCCCATATATAAAGAATTGACGGCGGCAAACCCGAAACACCTCTCTTCCTTGTATGCCGTATCTAGGGCTTCCATTCACCATATTGATATACATGCTGCTCACCACTTGCCGATAAACAACCATATTCAACAATTATTATTTTTTAATCAATATCTCATCATCATCGTAGAAAAAAACAACGTAGAAAAATCAAAATTCATTCTCTCTCTCTATCTAAAACGTTGAAAGAACAGAACAAGTCATGGCATCCATGGAAGTCGTTTTCAAAATGCGAGCGCGCCACGTTCTTGGTGGCGTTTGGCTGAGAGGTATCTGGTGACGATGGTGATGATCGATCATGAATGTGAGCTTGGATCTGCAACGGGCGTTTGGGGTCAAAGTCAATATCATCCCAACAACCGGGAAAATGCGGAACCTGTTGGAGAGGTCGCCGGTCCAGCGTCTTCGGCAATTTTTTAATGTTTTTTTAACTGGGCTATGCAGGTTAGCCGGTTTTTGTCTTTATCTTTTTCAGTTGTGTTTTCTGAGGAATTGAATCCGATTGTGGAAGGAAAGCTCCCACTTCCCACAAATTTGGTACCAGTAATAATTAAAAAGAGTAACGTATGATAAAATTTGATGTCATCTTATCCAATTTATTTATGAATATTGTTATTTAATGAATGTTACCACATTAATTATAATAAATATTAATTAAATATTATTTATGACTTTTATTAATACTCATTAATGAGTATATTAATAGAAGTCATTTGAAAAACTTATAAAAATGTTTCTTATCCCAGTAATATGCATCCTTAAGCAAAAAATTTTTTTTACTTTCTCTTATTCTCTTTGTATTTCATTCTCTCAACTTTCTTTTTTAATTCATTATTTCCATTATATATATTATTAAAGTAATATATAATTTATCTCTATTACTTTATTTGCGTTACATTTATCCTTGTTTTACAACAAATATATATTTCTTTAACAATATATATAATGAGAGGAAGAAATCGAAGAAGAGAGTTGAGAGAATGAAAGACGAAGAGAATGAGAGAAAATATTATAGGGGATTGAAAGCGCTTTTCAAATGACTTCCATTAATATTCTCATTAATAAATATTAATGGAACTCATAAATAACATTAATGATTTTCATTAATGAGGATTAATGGAAGTTTTTTTTTTTTTTTTTTTTTTTTTATAAATAATATTTAATTAACATTTATTATAATTAATATGAAGTTATAACAAAATCAAATATTTAGTAATAAATATTCAATAAAATTAATGAAAAAATATATATCAATATGATATTTTAAAAAATAAATTATTTTTCCCAAACATTCTTGACATTTAAAATAAAAATTTAAAAATAAATTTTAAATAATAAATTTAAGAATAATTTAATTTAAAATCAATGTAAATTATTAAATAATAAATATAAAGTTTTACCAAACACTCTTAGTAAATTCTTCATTAAATAAAAATAATTTAAAAGCAATCACTCGGAAAACTGCTAATTTAACATATTATCTATATAGATATTTTACACGAGCTCCATTAAGGGTGCAAAATGATGCAAAACCAGTTGGACGAGCCCAACCTGAAAGGTTGGGCCATGCTAATGTTTCACAACCAACTTTTCCTTCTCGCATGGTGGCCCAATCCCCGAGAGAAGCCCAATCCACATTCCCACTGTTTGTCAAAAAATTCATTTCAATTGTTGAAGGGCTTGTATGTATTCATAATTTAACTATACATTAAAATACTTAAAAAAGGAAAATGTTTAAAGATCCAATTTTATTTTTTTTTATAAGTAAATTTAAGAATAATATATTGCTAAAGAGGGACCGTTTTTTCTTCCATGGATTTTTAAACGATACTCTTAAAAGGAGGTCCATTCTGTCCAATGGGCTGAAGACCTAATTAAAGCCACACAATAGGCCCATACAGAGAAGCCAGAAACATCTCTGTATGGGCCAACTTGTGGTTTCGCTTTATAGTCCAATTCGCTTCTTTATCTTCCATGCCTGTCACCGACTCACATGCAGGCCTTGACTTCAAAAAGAACGATTGTGAGATGTGTCTAGTCTACTGAAAAAAAATTGATAAAATATAAAATATATATATATAATTATCACGGGGCTTGCAGGAGTTGATCACAGACCATGGAATGAAATTGTGCATAGAGAAGGCGTTATTACACATGTCAGCCTCCTAATAAAAGAAAATTAAAAAGATAAAAAAAGACAAGATAATTAGCAATATAAAAGTCATATGCACGTGGGGCAAAAGTTGGTAGTCGTTGTCGGATTAGCAAGACCTGTAGAAAGTAATAAAGCTTTGAATTTGGGACATCCCCAATTCCATCCATTAATGTTCATCATCTTTATTATCATCTTCAAGATTAGGCTTCTCCCCTTTTTTTTTTCACATTACATCGCTAATTTTTCCGTGAGGGTTTCAATATTGAAAAAATTAGGAGGTCAAGAATTGAGAGCGTAAATGGATGCGATTGATAGGGTTAAAATAGTAAAATTAAGTGAATAAAGAAATGATTAAGATTGGAGGATGAGATTAAGGTGGAAAGAGGAAGGAGTAATGAAGTCACCCGTCACCCCCACGTGCTCTCACGTACCGATGGAAATGTACATCTTTGACTCTCTTCTCGAGGAATAATAAAATAAAAATGGTCCCCCGAAAATGGCACGTTCATCAATTCAAACGCACGTGTGGGGGGAAGGGAGTTGGCATTTCAATGGCATCTGTCAATTGCCAGCTGTCGCTCCCGTCGCATTCGATCTTAGCTGGATCCGCACGTGCCTTGGCCCCCCTGCTTTCGCTGTGAATCTGTGATTTGGTTGCACCCTTAATGCCACCGACCCAGTAATTTGACACAATAGCATTTTCGGTTTCCCATAATGGGACGGATGTGGGATTGATACTTTTTCTCACCACTTTTTGTATGTTCAGCAATAAGAAAGTAATGAGAATAAAAAATTGAAATTAAGATTATTTTAAATTTAAAATGTTTTAATCGATCACATTAGGTGATCGATGCCACCAGAAATGTTGAATTTGACATTTCTTTTATGACCTTATTAAAATAAATGTGATGATAAAAAATATCAAATTTACTATTTTGCCCATCTTGTATTGTAAATCATAATATTGTTCTATATACATAAAACTGAAAATTAAATGCTTTTTCGGTATTTTTTTTCATTTTTTAAAATCAAAGTAGAATTAATTTTTTATTTAAAACGTAATTAACTCTTAAACTTATTTTATGTCCTTTAAATTATGTCTAATTTTTTTAAAAAAAAATTAATACCTCATTTTTTCTAAAAATCATTGACTTATTTTTTAAAAGATAAGTCTTAAGGAATTCTTATATTTTAAACAATATTAAAAAATAAATTTTCATCTTTAATTTTATTATATAAATTATTTTAAAAAATAAGTATATGATAATAATTAATTAAAAATTCATATATTTTTAAAATTATTTAGATAAAAAATAAAAACAAAAGTAAAATAAGTTTAGAGTAATATATAAAAGAATTTATTAATTCAAAATATTTTTTTTTTCATTAATTTTTTTTTTTACCCAAATAGACTGAAAAACAAGGGATTCCCAAATAAAGAAAAAAGGGAGAGAGAGAGAGAGAGAGAGAGAGAGAGAGAGGAGAAGGGGAAAGAAGAAGATGGGAGCTGGGAGCTGTTTTCTTATATCATGCAAGACCTGTCAACGTGTGATTCGTGTGAAGGACGAAAAAGATTTTGATTTCCTTTTTTTTTTTTCTTTTTTTTAATGTTTGTCGAATGGTGTATGAACCTGAACGCGGAATGTCAAAAACAAGACCAGGTCCCAAGTCACGGCCAGCCGGGCCTCACAGTTGCAGGTTTTGTTCAACAAATAATGGGAAAAAGGAAAATGAAAGGAGCACTAAAATAAAGGAAGGAAGGGAGAGGCAGGGGAGGGGACAGGGGGGTAGGGGACCACATTCACGTGTTAGGCGCAGTGGCGGACACGTCAAAAGCGACGGAGTGCAGTGGTCCCCTGGAGCAGGTGGGGTTGGGCAAAACCCTGTGGGGGTTTGTGTGTCGCACGTGTGGAGCCGACTGAAGCTGCAAAAGTAGCGTCTAAGTGTAAACATGATTTTGAATAGTAGGGAGTGTGTGGGGGTGGGCCCCCCCGCCCCCCACCCATCTGACCTCTCTCGGTTGTCCCCTTGTGTACCGTTCAAACTGAACATCACGTCATATTTACCCCAAATACCGGAGATGCCATCTTGTAATCATCCCCCCACCTTTCCCCATAAATCATCACATGTGCCCGCCCTCATCACGCTTTCCCAACTTCCCCACCATCATCGCTCCACATACCCATAAATCCCATGACTATTCATTCCACTGAAATGACCCTCCTACCCCGTGTGGGATGCGACTTGGTAACGGCATTGGTGTAATTAAGGGGAGAGAGGGAGGGTGGTTTGTGATGATTATGATGTGAGAGCCGAGTTCACAGAATCAGGACCTATGTAGCATAATAATGATGATCGATGAAAAGAAAATAGTAGAAGTGAGGGGCGGAGGCTGGCGGTGATCCCTCCTAACTGATACATCGATGATCATAATAATAAGAGGGAGAGTAGGACCATGCTATGTCCCCGGTACCTAATGGTCCTTATCTAGTTGAAATAGCATTGGGAGCCTGCAATCTTGTGCAATATTTGTCAATAATGGTGGCGCCCATATCACCGGCCCCATTTAAAAGCGTCACTGTTCCCTTTTTGCAACCAGTTTTGTTTTCCACGGCTTAGGTTTGACTCATTCTCATCTTTCAGCACGACTCTGGGTCTACACGCCTCCATAGTTTTGCCTCACTTTGCTCCTTTTCTTACGACTCTTTTGTTTACTCATTCTTTCTCTTTCTAACGAACATTTTCCTGTTCAAATTTTGAAATCTTTTATGTTTCTAATCCACTCTTAAGATTAATTTCATTTATAAGTAAGCAATTTGCTGCGAAAATTTTATATTCTTTTTAAAACTGAGTCGGATATAAAAATACAGCAACGTCCTACATAGTTATTATGGGCACAAAATCTCAGCGTGTATTGTTAATCTTAGGATGCAGCATCCAGCACACTGTATGATATGATCCCCTGGACCCTTACATTATTGGAACAGTTGGGCACACAAACCAGACCATGCAGTCCTATAAAAAATAAAATAAAATTTGCAGACTCTCTAAGACTAAGAATTAGACACAACCCCACGTGCATTATACGTGGCGGCCAACTTATCTTAAATTGCTTACTATAACGCGCTTTTGTCAACTTGTATTTTTATAATTAGTTGCTAACAAAAGAGCGGTGGTAGCTCAACTTTATCTAATTTAATTTAACCTCAAGAAAAGACAAGGCAAATTTACAACTTCACTCAACGGGGAATTAAAATTGTAACGCCGTTTTTAAGTATAATTTTATATTCTTTAAAATAAAAATATAGAAAATATATTTGATAATTGAAAATTATTTATATTTTTTGTTATTAAAAATAAAAAACATAATTATTTTTAATTGTTTTTAATAATTATTTTAAAAAATAATTATACATATATATAAAATGATTAAAAATAAAATATAGAATATATTTTTTAAGATTATTTTTTGAAACAATTATCAACACAAACACGTAATTTTCTTCATTTTTTTTTAAAGATCAAAACTTGTTGGTTTTTATATTAAATATCATAAAATGTAAGAAATATAATTCTCTAACAAAAAATTGTTAGTGAAAGAGAGTAATTAGAATTCAAAATTTCTGAAGACTTTGATATCATACAATCAATGATGAGGGGGGTTCAAATAATGGAGGTGCTAGGTTCTCCATCTTATCGTGTATAGGTGACAGTGTGTCGCAGGGAATCTAGGAGGCATTATGGGGTTTCAGAGCTTTGTATATTACAAATATATTAACAAATTAATTGACAAATATTTTTTCAAATTTATGATATGAGAAGATAAAGGGAGAATTTTAATTTAAATATTTGTTTGCATGTATTTCTTGTGTCTATGTAGAAGTAAAATCTTTAAACAAAAATATAGATTAATCTAATATAAAAAAGATCGAGGTAGTGAAAACTTCTTAGTAACTCCATTTTTTTAAAAACATGTCTTATATAATTGTCATATTATTAAAATTTAAAAATAAAACACTTTAAAATAAATAATAATAATAAGTCAAAGTTAAATTAATGAAAAATAAATTAATATAAACACGGTAAAATTGTTATTTAATTAAAATTTAAAAAATAAAAATAACAATAATTGAATGTTAGAATAATAATAATAATAATAATAATAATAATAATAGTTGTCACTTAAAAAATAAAAATAAAAACCAAATAAAAATTATATGAATATTGAAAATTTTTATTTGTTATTTTTAACATTTTTCTTGAATTCTTAATATATAAATTATTATCGCTACTTAATTGTCCCTTCCCATAAAAAAAACCCTCTGAGGGTTATTTTGGGTGTTTTTAGTTAACAAAATGAGTTTACATCCTCTAACTCTTGAAACTAGCTAATATAAAAATTTGCATCTTTTAGGGCAATTATCAACACTATCTCCCCCTTAAACTTAATTGCCCCTTCATAAAAAAGGCTAATTTTACCAAGAAATTGATGGAAAATGTAAGAAAAAATCTACAGAAAATATAAATGGAAAGAAAAGGTAAAAAAAAAAATAAATAAATAAAGTTAATAATTTTTTTAATATAATTTTTCAAATTCATTTTATTTATTTATTTACTTAGTTTTATATAATGATTAAATAATTTTTAAATCATATAATTTTAATAATAATATTTAATTTTTTTATGTTTTTCACAATAAACCAAATATTAAAAAATTCCCCCCCCCCCCCTCCCCCTTTTTTTTCTTTTACTATTTTCCTCTTGTAACCAAACATAGCTAAAAGATATGTTGACAACAAATTCCATAGGTATCAATGAATTTTTGTCATTAGGCCATGTTTATTTATTTATTTTATCTGAAGTTTTAATAACTTAAGATGTTTTAAATATTATTTATATCTTAAGTTAAAACTTTTGAGATATTATAAATTTATAAATTAAATCATTTTTAGACTTTAATTTTTTTTCTTAATTTCACGATATAGTTAAATTAAATTCAATACTTAAATTTTGAAAAGTGTTTTTAATGCTTGTAAATTTTAAAGTTTATTGAGTCATTGTTAGTAGTATTTAAAATGTGTTTGACAGTGATTTTAAAAAACGTTTTTACAATTTTTAACATTTAATTGATAAAAATTTTCAAATGTTATAAAAGTTAGAAACGTTTTTTAGAATTATTACCAAATGAACTCTTAGTTTTCAAATATCACCTTAACAGTATTTAACATTAAGTATTCCATGATCTAAATCTCTTTGAGATAGACATATATGGATTGTTTGTTAAAATTGTATAGAGCCTATCTAGTTTGTATTGATTGATAATTTTCTTAGAGTGCGCTCACTTTGTGAAGTAGTTATTAACCAATGTAGCATGAAATGCGGATGAGGGAGAACAACATGGAGTGAGTGGGAGGAATGGGGCATGCGACAACCCTGAAGTCTAGTGTGGAGCCACATAGTTGTAGCTGCCATATTCATCCTCTATAAATTGAAATGAAAAAGAGAAAAAAGATTTAAGACTCTTAACACTTTGGTGTTGTTTGTGAGAAAAAGTAACGATAGGGATTTCAGCCCATGAGTTCTCCACAAGCCCAAGGCTTTATGGAAGAGAAAGAATATTAATAAATTGAAAGAGAAGTAGTACAATGCCTTCAACAGGAAATGGAAGGGCAGCAACAATACCTTGACGAGATGTTGATGTAGAGGAATGAAGCATTGACATGTGACAAGTAAGGAACTTAGAGCACAACTAACTAGGCAATATTTGCCTTTGTATTATACCTACTTCTACCAAAAATTAAAAGGCCCTCTTGAGATAAATGAATTGAAAGTAAAAATATATGCAATCAAGGATCGAACTACAAACATACGATGGATCGAATAATTTGAGGCCTCATTGGTACTCTATTTGTCATGCACATTGTGCAAGCTGAGGATCCTATTAGATTCACATTTCCAAAGTTCTAAGTTTATGATGGTATGAGAGATCCAATGGACTACTTAATGCACTTTCGTTAGCATATGACCTTGATGCAGGGTGATGATGCACTTCTCAAGGCCTTTCCATCAAGCCTTCAAGGCCCTATTTTGGTATAGTTTCTTATCTCTTAGAAAGATCCATTCACTTTTTTTTTTCCAAGTTAAGCACTGTTTTTTTTTATCCGTCCATGTGCTCTTCTCAATAAATAAGGGACATGGATTCTTCGTTTAATCTTAGGATGAGTTGAATAACAAAAGGAGAAAGCCTTAGAGAGTACTTCCATTGCTTCAATATTACTTTGGTCTACGTCCAATGCTATGATAATATTATTGCCAATATTGTTTTTGAAAGGGAGTTTATTAACAAGCTCCAATTTATATAAATCTCTTCATAAAAAGATGTTAGCTAGATGGAGGAATAATTTTTCGAAGGATTACAAATATGTGATTAACATTTGATTGGGATGCAATTAAAAAATAAAAATAAAAATAAAAAAGCGATGATTAGTGGGTGGAGTGAAGAGTAATTTTGTTATGGCTATCAGTTTCAAACCTGGGATCCTCTATAGAGGGAGTGGGTGAATCCTTGTTCTCCTATCCACCTCATATATTAAGAAAAACATCACTACTGGAGTTTCAAGGTTTCCAAGGTTTACTATCAATGTGAATACAAGAATAATTGAAGGAGATAAAATGCATAAGAATGAAAATACCAAACCAAAAGAAAGGAGTTGAGGAAAATGCAAAACCAAAATACAAAGAGAAATTTTCTTGAAATCTCCCTCGGTATGTAAGAAAGAAAGTGCTTAGTAGAACTATAGTAATGAAAAAAAAAGAAAAAAGAACAAGAACACTAAAAAAATAGATAACATCGCTAGGAAAGCTAAACAATCGGTATAAATGATAAGAAATGCAGTATTAATAATACATAGAAAATTATTTCAAAATTAAAAATCATCAAATGTATTGTGTTTTCTAGGATAACGATTTTCTTTAATAGGAAACATTTTAGCTCCAACTCAAAACTATTCATAAAACCAAAGTTTGCAACTTGCACAAGATAAAGAAAACATGTACAATCCATGCTTGTCGGGGAAGTAGTATAATAGTTGATCCTAAGTATTCCATAATTTGGTATTCTCGCTAATAGAAATATGTGGATTGTTCTTCAAATTTGTATTAGAGTTCGTTCAAATTACATTGGAAGATAACTTTTATAAAGAGCCTATCCATTATCTAAAACAATTACCCTATATATAACATAGGAACAAGAGAGGGAAATATAGAGTGAGGGAGCGAATGGGACATGTGGTGTCCTTAGAATCTAGTGTAGAACTACCTCACTTTACCACAAAAGGAAAAAAGAAAGAAAAAAGAGATTTAAGACCCTAAAGACCACCTATAAAAATTAGCAATTAATATAAATTACATTTTCATAAATATTAAAATAACATTTATAAAATAACAAATTATATACTCAAAACGATGAAACGCCGTGGATTTTAAGGATAATTTGGAGGCATAAAATTAGTTTACAAAAAAATTCACTAGAAAAAAAAGAAGGCAAGACATTAGTTGGCATTAATTAACTTATGATAATTTGTGAATTAAAAATATTAACTAAAATATTTAAAAACACTACATACATAATATAATAAAGAATAAAGATATTAAAAAAAAAGAATAAATTAGCCTAAGAAATTGCTGGGTCTTTATTGCCGGAGGCTGAATGTGATTGTGCGAGTGGGCGTGTGTGAAACTGAAAGGGGTCAAGAGAGAGAAAAATAAGAAGAGGAGCATCCAAAGGGAAAAGGCATTTCTTCCACAAAACTCACAGTAAACAAAGCGTTGTTCTCGTGAGAGACTAGTCTCTGCTGCGCTGTGCTGTGCAACGCAACACACCCCTCTTCCACAGAAAGAACACAAGAAAAATACCGAAAGGATAGAGAGCCTAGAGGGTGGAGGGTGGAGGGTGGTCGCCGGAAAATGGCTGGAGGCGGATCATCCGGGAGGTTGCCTACTTGGAAGGAGAGGGAGAACAACAAAAAGAGGGAGAGGAGAAGAAGGGCCATAGCTGCTAAGATATACTCGGGGCTTAGAGCTCAGGGCAACTACAAGCTTCCCAAGCACTGCGATAACAACGAGGTCTTGAAGGCTCTATGTTCTGAGGCTGGTTGGACCGTTGAAGAAGATGGCACCACCTACCGCAAGGTTTCTTTTTTTGCATCTTTTTTTTTTTCGATTCACGTCTTCTTATTTCTGGGTTTTTCTTCCTATATCATTTTTCTTTTTCAATTTTTTGGGGTGGATGATGAATTCAGATGTTAGATCTCCTTATTTGGGTGTCTTCGTTTCTTTTTGCCTTTCCATAGATCTACATGCATGCTTTGCTTTTATTTTGTTTTCTTTCCTCTTTCTTTGTCTTCATCTGGAAAATTTGTTGTTTTGATGTGGGATTTCAATCCCTTGTTTTTTTTTTAAAATTATTTAAGATGAAGTTGAAGTTTTCGTTCTTATTGATTGAATAGACGAGAGTTGTGATTTTTTTTGGCTATTTAGTTCTATGGATTCATTCCCTTGGTGGGTTTTGATCAGGGAAATCCCTGCAGATCAGAAAGGGTAATGAGATAAGGGATTTGAACTTCAGGAGGATCTGTATTAGGGATTGGGGATTTTCTCCTATAATCATCCCCTTCCTTTAATTCCGTGTTTCATTTTGATTTTTTTATTCTATGATTTGACGAGGTGGATTTTTGCTTTGCTGTTTGGGCTAGTTCTGATTGGAAAGGTTGAGTTTTCAATCTTTTTCTCTCGTATTGCTTTACATTCTTGTGTTTTAATCGGATACCGTTTTTGTTCGGCGTTTTCTGAAATTGATACGCTGAGAAACACTTTCCTCAAATCCAGTAATGGTACTAAAATCTGATCTATGTTAGAATCAATCTGGAAAAAGGTGATCGTGTTTTCCGTTTTCTTCAAAGCAATGTATATGCTTCTTCATGCTGATTCTAAGCTATATGTTTTATGTCTCACAGGGATGCAAACCACCCCCAACGGAAATTGCAGGCGCTTCGGCCAACATCAGTGCATGTTCGTCCATGCAACCAAGCCCACAGTCCTCATCCTTCCCAAGTCCTGTACCCTCTTACCATGCCAGCCCATCGTCCTCCTCTTTCCCGAGCCCAACTCGGTTTGATGGAAACCCCTCTTCATACCTCCTCCCTTTCCTCCGTAATTTAGCCTCGATTCCTACATCTCTCCCACCTCTTCGAATATCCAACAGTGCTCCTGTAACCCCGCCTCTTTCTTCCCCTACTTCGAGAGGTTCAAAGCGGAAACCTGACTGGGAATCCTTCTCAAATGGCTCCCTGAATTCCTTCCGCCACCCTCTATTTGCCGTATCAGCCCCCTCTAGTCCTACTCGCCGCAACCATCTTACACCTGCCACAATACCGGAATGTGATGAGTCTGATGCTTCTACTGTTGATTCTGGTCGCTGGGTGAGTTTCCAGACAGTAGCACCCCAGGCAGCTCCATCTTCCCCTACATTTAATCTTGTAAAACCAGTGGCTATGGAGTGTTCTATCCCCAATGCAGTTGATGAGCATGGAGGTCTGGGCTGGGGTGCAGCAGCAGAGAGGGGCCGGCCAGAGTTTGAGTTTGAGAGTGGCAGAGTGAAGGCGTGGGAGGGTGAGAGAATTCATGAGGTAGGAGTGGATGAACTGGAGCTTACACTTGGGAGTGGGAAGACTCGTGGTTAAGCTTTGTGCATGATCTAATCTGGTAATATAAGAACAAGAGGAAAGAACTTACCATATGTTCTGATTTCTTTGTGCATTCTCAAAAGTTCCTGGTGTTACTTAGCCACTCATGTGGCATTGCTGGAGTTTTTCCTGTTGCTTCTGCCACCCCCTGGGACACCTTGATTTCATATTTGGTGCATCCTATCTTTTCTTTCATTTGTACAGTCCTCTTTCTCATGGGCTCATTACAGGAATCTATACCTATTGGATTCTATGGCTGAAGTGCAAGATTTTGAGGCAAGCTTCATGTAGGGACTGCAGTTCTCAAATCTTCAGAGTGGGAAAGACTGGAGCTGAGTGAAATGGGAGGTTATAGTCTTACTTCCTTGCTTATGTTTTAGAGTTTCTTTCTTTGGTCCATTGATAATAGGAACCTGTTTAAATTATCATTGGTGGATGGTCTCACAAGCTTCAAATATAGAGATTGTGTGCTATTTCTTTTTTGGGATTAAGGAATTTTATCACTTAAGTAGACCCTTTTGAAGAAACACAAACTCAAACCATTTGAAGTTAGTTTGTTATTGGTTTATTAATACATTTCTTGTTGGCAAGCAACCCCTTTTCTTCAACTTTACTTTATGGAACTACACTGGTAATTGGCACAATCAATTCTCAGTTCATCTCCTCTAAAACTCCAAACCCTGGCTTGTGATGGGACACGCATCTGCCAGATTGAATTTATGGCTGAAATTAATCTGTTTGGATACTTGAGATGTTGTAAATAGCTAAGCTTTTGGAAGTTATTTGCCCATCAGTGGCTCTTCAATTGGGTTGTCCAAACCAAAATAGGAACACAGAGTGGTAGGGCAGGGAAAAGTGAATAGAGATTGAAATGAATTTGAAAGGGGTTTCCCCAGGTAGGGCCGTCTCATGCTGTTTGAAGTTTTGGTTTCTTATCGAGAGCTCATACTGAGCTTTCTGCAGTTTGTTGCCTTTTGTGGGTCAAAGAGCATCTTGGAACGAAACCTCCTTTTGGGCCCTCTCCCATGTGATATGTGTTTTCTGGGTGCATGTGACCTATGTCATGCTTGATGTTGTTATGTACCAACCAATATTATAGCTTCATTTTCTATATTTTAGTATTTTAATAGTTCTACTCTGACCATATTGCCCCCTTGACCAATGCTTTCATTCCAAAAAAAAAAAAAAAAAAACATCTGTAATCTTATCCTCTTACTTTACTCTTGTTTCACAAATAAAGGACCTGTGGCGTTTCTGTGCTGTTTGGCCTTTCCTAGAAACCAAGCTAGATG